>NC_055957.1:51358622-51658622 GCF_018492685.1 Alosa sapidissima | reverse complement strand
GAGGGCATTCAAGTAGGTGGGAGCAGAACCGGAGACTACTTTGTAGGCAAGCGTTAGAGACTTGAATTTGATGCGGGCCGCCATAGGTAGCCAGTGTAGCTGGATGAGCAGCGGGGTAACATGTGCCCTTTTGGGTTGGTTGTAGACCAGGCGCGCCGCCGCGTTCTGGATCATCTGAAGTGGTTTCACTGCGCAGGCTGGGAGACCTGTCAGGAGGGCATTGCAGTAGTCGAGTCGTGAGATGACTATTGCCTGAACCAGAAGTTGGGTAGCATCTTGAGTCAAGTACGTCCTGATTTTCCGTATGTTGTAGAGTGCAAAACGGCATGACCGGGCGACCGGGCGATATGCGGTACACAAAAGGTTAAATAATTTCCCACTTCAGTACCACCACCAAAAATACGTCTGTTTTTTGATTGGATTAGCTCCCTGTAGGCTATGCTGTCGATTAGAAGTTTTTGGCACACTTGGCTGCAAAGATCTTAGGCCTAGCTCTCTTTGCTTGGCTGTTTATTCAAGGACGTCGGGCAAGAAAAGAAAGGTGGAGGACATCAGAAGCTATTTCAAGAAACAAAGTGTAGGCCTAAGTCATAATATTATGCGCTAGTTCAAGGCATAGAAATGCGCATAGCCTAGATCTATTAAATGAACGTTAGAATTAACCAAATACCAGCTAGTTCAGCTATATCTCGCTAGCAGATTTGTGTACTATGACATTAACTATGTCATTAAAGCGTTCAAACAGGTATGATAAGGGGGCAGATTCCAAAAATAATTCAGTGGAAATGCATGGATTCCAGTTGCTTCTACTGGAAACAACCGGAATCCATGCATTTCCACAGAATTATTTTTGGAATCTGATCCCTTATCATACCTGTTCATTCGTACTTGTTGCTCGACTTATCATGACTAAATTCAAGATGGCGGCGAACGGTAAACTTCATGAAGGTACTGTCTTCATGTATACTGTATAAATAATCTTGTAAATAAACTACCAGTGCTTTTTCAAAGTTCTCAATGTCTCATTTTAAATGTCAAGGCCCTCGGAAGTCTACCAATGACGTATGGAGCTACTTTGAGCCTCGTAAATGGTGTAAAACAGTGATTTATTTGCATGGCTAGGCCGATGCCCGAGGCACCCTCATCGAAAAACTGTTGGTAGCATCGGCTAACTAGTGCCAGATTTCAAGTGCAGGGGACAAGCAGAGATGAGCTATGAGACATACGTTCACACTCGGTATCATGTTTCCACACACTTTAGGACAATATCACACCGGAATTCTCCTTTAAGAAGCTTCCTAAGGGACACTTCGGGGAATACACTTAGGAACATAAACAACTTTGGTAAGATGTATCTTTTGAGTCTTCTTAACGCTCTAAGAGTGAGCATTATCAGGGAACCGGCCCTTGGTTGCCCCACTAGCATTTGGTCCCTGGGGGCCACCCTCCCAAAACTGGGTTGACCAAAAGCCAGTATCGCAGAATAACTCAACAACCATTGTGCCCAACATTACAGAGTTTTTGAATGTTGGTCTCAAAGGGGTGTATCAACCCAGCCCAATACAACTTATAGTGTAGCTCTACCTAGTGAAAGATGACAAAGCAAAAACGTGGTGCTGATATTGCCATTATCTTGTGACGTATACTTTGTCTTTTGTTGTAGACTTGCCTTAAGTGAAGTCAGGTACACACACACAGGTACACACACACACACACACACACACACACACACACACACACACACACACACACACACACGCACACTGTGTTTGATGTTGTATTTCATTGATGAGCAATCAAGTCACCAAGGAGAGAGGATATGCGACTCTAAGATGTTTGTGTGGGAGAGCCTTGGATAGTGTGAGTTGTGGTTTAAGAGGAGTTGCAGTAGAGGGTTATGGAAAAGACTTGCATGCGCGCATGCTTTATTTTCTTCTCTTAGCAGGAGGCAACACCATGCTGCGATCATATCACGTTCTGCTATATGATACATCTAGTTTCGGATTGACATAGATAACAAGATGGTTACTGACCGGATATTGAGATGTCCTGGTTAGCACTGGTTGACCGGGGGGTCCTGGTGGCCCGGGTGGCCCGGGTGGTCCATACAAACCCACACCACGATCACCCTACAAGAGTGAGAGAGCCACACGCCCAAACCATTACCACCTCACAACAAATGTAACTGCCATTTTCTCTAACCCTCATCAGTGCCAGAGAGTAAAACTGGCAAACAGCTGTTCCTCTGAGTTCCTGATGTGAAGTGAAGTTACACCAGAGCCCCATTTTAACTTCATTCCCAGCGAGAGTCTCACCTTGTCCCCCTTGGCTCCGACTTCCCCAGGTAATCCTGGAAACCCGGCTGGTCCCCTCAGGCCCTGCAAGAGAGAGAGAGAGAGGCCCTGCATCACTGACATCACTGACTCCTAAATGAGGCTGGTCGTGGTGTAGCAGTAAACAGCATTCTCTGTGAGTGCCTGCCTGTGATGCTGTTGTGATGTTGTAATGATCAAAGATTGATTGGTCTAAAACACAGAAAAGGCAAAGCCAAACCAAGCACATAATCTCATATGGGTCTAGGCATATGCAGCTACTCACCGGCAATCCATCTTGTCCTTTGCGACCCTGAAGGACAGAGATGGGTAACAAATATAAGTGGTTTATTTATAAGACAGATTATATTTTCCAAATCATTGTTCTGCTCACTGTTCTGAGACACCTACAGGCAATCCATCCCTCCCAGGCTTTCCTGATGGTCCCGGGACTCCAGCTGGGCCTTGGGGTCCTCTTGGTCCAGGCTGCTGCGGTGATGCTCCTGCTCTTGGGGCGCTGGTAGAGCCAGGAGGCCCAGGAGCACCAGGACGGCCAGGAGGACCTGGGTCCCCACGCTCCCCTTTGGGTCCTTGGCCAATTGGGCCCTGGCGCAAAACATATGTACAATGAAAGTAGAGTCAGAAGAAATATAGTTTAGGAATTACACTTGGATAAGGATTGTAGGAAGTATCCCAGAGCTAATGTTTAAATATGACATGGGTTATGGTGTACTGTATGACAATAATATCTTAGTTTGACTTACATCACCTGACCGTTCTCCAAGTTCTTCAGCATCATGCCCTGTAACCAGAGAAAGTTAACACATTAAACCAATGAGGTTCATGCTTACTTCATGCAAGGCTTTTTATGATTAAATAATAGTGAAATCAAAGTTGTTAAGTTGATATGGACTGTAATCATTTTTTAATCATTTAATGTCCAGGCAGCTCTGTTAATGACTATTAGTGATACTGACTACTGACACTGTCACTAGGGATGCAACAATGATGCTACAGATACTAGTGCTTACAGACATCACCTCTCAGGAGCACCTCCCGTGTGGGGTAGGTCTCCTCTGTGGGGACGAGGTGGCCAGACAGCTCATCGTCCTCCACTGCTGGGGCCACTGTTGGAGGGGCCAGCACAGGCGCTTGTGTCTACGGGACACAGAATAGATTTAAGATTCAAAATTCAACATCCACTCTGTTGTCCCACAATGCAGGACATTTTGCCTTAGGCTTCCACCCACGCTGTGTTCATACAGAAAAGCATCCTACATAACATAAAACATAAAATACAGAGTGACAGCTAAAAAACACATACAATGAACATAATCATAAGAACATACACTTAAAAACAAAAACACTTGTTAGATAAATAAAACCTATAATGCTGAAAAAAGCACAAAGACGAACTACAACTGGAAAAAAGTGAATTATCAATACATTTGTGAAATAAATCTCTTGCTGTCTTTCTGTCTTTCTTTGGTGGTCTTTGCTGGGCTGATACATGCTATCACAGTCACCATATGGAGAAAGGAACACACAAAATGACTGCAAATGCATTTCAGACAGTAGTACTTCATACAGAGACCACTGAGAATTAACAAGGTTGACTGCTACTCAGAAATGTTCTCTCAAAAACAGAAAGAAAACACATAATGCCTCAGGATGATGTAAGACTTGATGGAAATAACAAGGACACAAATACTGTAGGGATATCAAGGGGGGAAATTAAACATCTACATCTCCTCTACAGGTTTTACATCCAGAAGAGAATCTTGGGTCACAGAATTTTGAGAAATGATCAGCAGAGGTAGTTCAAGACAAAAACATCAGACTAAAGCAAGGCTCTGAGACACTGGATGTCTGCACTGAATACAGATCCTGAAATCTGGATGTTTACAGATCAGTGTGCTGCGTGCATCCAAACAAGACCACACAAGGAAGAAAACTCCTGGACCATTCTTAGTGACAATGAAGCAAAAGATGCAAACAACTGAAGTTTTAAAAAAAGGTATAGTGTTTTATTACTCATTCATTACGCAATCACATTCCCATGATGGGACAGCTGAAACCATCCACATAGTAGCCTATGCTCTCACCATGGAGGAAGTGTGCTTCTGCTCCTCTTCCACTCTCTTCAGCATTTCTTCTTCACCCTCTCTGTCGTCAAGACCATCAAAACCACTGCCATCACCAGACACCTGTAAACACACACACACACACACACACAAACCACACACACAAAGAGAAAGTGAGACAGAGAAAGAGAGAGAGAGGGAGAGAAAGAACACACTCTGTAGACCCATAGGGAATCATCTTTGGTGACCCTTGAACAGTTTGCTCAGTTCACCACTAAGAGGAGCACTTTTCCCACACACCTCATTTACTCAGACCACCACAATGCATTTCCCTGCAGATGTGTGTGTGTGTGTGTGTGTGTGTGTACATACGTAAGGGTCGTCCTCCTCACACTGCTCCTCTACTGCTCGGGGGTCCGGCTTAATCACCAGCTGCTGGATGGAGCCCTGGGGATGGACAGGAGACATTCATGACATGACGGGCAACTGATTGACGCATGTCTCTCAGTTTATAGTACTTGCAAACCAGTGCGGCATACTGCTTTATTATGTGACAGAACGAGATGATAACTTCCTTACTTCCCATTATTATTAGACCTTCATGGATTACTGGTGACTACATAACCTGCTGCTACACTGCCAACCCTGTTCTTCTGGTCCCCTTGGGGATCAATAAAGTATCTATCTATCTATCTATCTATCTATCTATCTATCTATCTGGTCTGATTTTTCTTAATTAATGATGAAAGACTACAAATCCTCTCTTTTGTGTGCTAAATGGATCATTTTCTAATAACATCAAGCGACCCAAACTCCAAAAGTAGCACTGAGGACAACTGTGGGCCAGTGGAGATTAGGGGATAAGTCTTTAAAGGAATGTCGGAGTGAGACCTGCATGCTGTCGCCACTTTCGCCAGCAAGAATGACACAAAGAGAGAGAGATTAGAGAGGGAGGAGGAGAAAGAGAGAGAGAGGGAGAGCGAGAGAGATTTGATTAATGCAAGGTTTTTTTTAGTGAAAACATGTTGTTACAACAGGACAGGATCAACTCTGGGCCTCTGTGGAATCAGTAGGACTCCAACTCTGATTCTGTTGAAACTCACAACAATGCTGACACCTTCTGAAAGAAGTTGTTGTGGGAAAGAAGGACATTTTCAGAAATTGCTGAATGTTCTGACTTGAGTGGTGTGTTCACTTCAGCTCTGTGCATGACGCTGAGATGCCCTGCTCTGTGCCTCTCTCACAAGGCCAGCGCTCTGGACTTGGATTGGCTGGCTCATTCCTACAGTCACAACCAGGGAGTCCACAGAGTCTCACACAAAGAACAGCGGTCTGCCACTGATGTAACCAAGACGATGACCTTTCAGAAGTGCAATTCACATGTGCACACACACACACACACACACACATATACACACACACTGCATGCACACACACACACACACACACACACACACACACACACACATACACACACGCACTTTCCCCTGGAAGAAGCCCTGGAAGTGGATATTCATGCCGCCACAAAAAAACAGGACAATGACCTCCTCTCTCCGCAATAACGTGCTAAATGGCAGGGGAATTCGCACCAGTCACTTCCCAGTGCGACGAAGAGACGAGAGGATGAGAGATGCGTGTGGAAATGAGATTACAGTCTATAAACAGGTCTGGCTGTTGTCTCTGGTCTCAGGAGAAAGAAGCGCTGTGTCAGATAAGAGGAGAATCTTCAGACACATTAGAGAGAGATACGTGAGTGTTGAGCGAAATAGACCATGGCTCCTTTCTCCTCCCTGTCTCTCACTCTCTCTGTCCCTCTCTCTCTCTCTCACTCTCTCATACACACGTACACAAACACACAAACACACACACACACACACACACACACACGCACACGCACACAAACGCACACAAACACACACAAACGCACACAAACACACACACACGCACACAAACACACACACACACACACACACACACACGTTTTAAGTTTTCTGTCTTTCTGTCTTTTGTCTGCCTCTCTTTCTCTCTCTCTCAAGTCTTTATGTCTTCTAAATATCATAAAACATGTTGTTCATCCAATATGCCAATCTCCCGCCTTTCAACACCCACCTTATGCTCATGCTGACCCAGACTGTCATAACCCAAACAGCCTGATGTCTGAACTCATAGCAGCACACACTGAAAGCTGAAACAAACTGATTGGGTGTTTCATGATCTCTGGGAAACACATGTACCAGTGAAGTACTCAACACAGTCTCCAAAAGAATTTACCTGAAACAAAGACACACACACACACCTACACACACATACATATTACGGTAAGTTTGAATCACTTACCATAAACTTCTCCAGGCCTGTGCTGCCAGCGTTGCCCACAAAGATGCCGGAGCTGGGCTCAAAGCGGAGCGGCTCTGGGCCCCGGTGGAAGGTGGCCACGTGGAACTCCTCGCAGTCCATGTAGAGGCGCACCTCTTGGTCCTGCACGGTCAGCGTGAAGCGCGTCCACTTGTAGAACATGTCGGGTACTTTGAAGGATGCCACCTGCTGTGTGTGGGAGGCCCCCAGGTCGCTGTAGTAGAGCACGATACTCTGGGTCTTGTCCTCCACTGGGGTGAGGCCCAAGCCCAGCTGCACCACGCGCTGCTGGGCATCGGTGATGGCAAACAGCACGCCGCCCCGGGCATTGGTGGCATTGATGGTGACAATGATGGCAAAGTCCCGGAAGAAAGAGTCCGGCACAAAGGTTTTGGTCAGACGGCCAATGTTCGCGTCGGGCCCAAAGTTGTAGGCGGGGTGGCCCTCGTAGCCAGAGATGAAGGAGACAGATGGAGGGAGAGGCACACCAATCAGTTCAGTCAGGTCCAGGTGAGACTTGGAGCCTCGCTCTGAGGGAGAGGAGAGGAGAGGAGAGGAGAGGAGAGGAGAGGGCAGAGTCATGTCAGGTGGGCTGCTTGGAATTCTCTGCTCTCGCCAGCACTCTAGTCTAGCATCTGAGTCTCTAAGGTGCTTATTAGTATAAGGTGCTACTGAGAGGACCACTGCAGAAGTCCTGTCAAGCCTGTGAGGCTATTTACTCCAATAAAGAAGACACAGTCTGCAGAGGAGGAACAAGAGAAGAGAGGAAAATGATAAAGTGGACATGATATTATATTATACACTATGGTATAGTGGGACTCTGTTTATAACACTGCTATTTGAAACTCCTTTTGTAAAACAAATTCATCAAAAATGTATTTGTGAATATCTATGAACATGAGGCTTCTCAACCTGATCATATACCTCTTTCCTCTGACAGGCTAACCATCATACAACTTCACTACATGTGATCACAGCCCCTCCTGAGGCCTCATTATCCAGGCCAGCCAACACTTCCCGCTGTCCAGGCCAACTCATAGCCAGCTCATATAGTCCGTGTCAGGAGACAGGAGACTCGTCCTGTCAGGCTGTGGAGCCTCTGCATTCCTCCGTGGTCTCAGACACACTCCTACACAATTCCCTGACACGCCGCTGCCCACAGAGGCCCTGAATGTCACCCAGTACAATAAAAGTCACATTCTTCTGCGCATGCTGCTCATCTCCTGTGGAGACCAACATCACCCCATAGCATCACCCGCACATTCCGCAGGATCAACACATAAAATACTCCTGCTTTTCTTTACAACAAAAAGGCCGAGAACAGACAGAGCTTCCCTCCCCTGTTGTTATGTTTTGATCAAGCTGGTTAAGGAATTCAGTTACCGTATAATGCTCAAATGCAGGCATCATGATATACAGGTGATCTTAGGCCTAGAGTCTCATTAACATGGGGGTTCACACAGTTCAACAGGGCAGATCAACAGTGCACAGAGTTCCTGTTTTCCCCTCTGGACGCTCAAACTGACTGCACCCCAGTGCAAATCACAACATTTCACATCTTAACTGCATTGAATGGTTGCACAAGCAACCATTTGTGCTTGATATAGTTTAGTAAAACCTCTCTGTTATTGAGAGTCACACAAGAGGTCAACTGCAGCGTTGTGAATGGGAGTTCTGTCCATCCCCTGACTCCCAGCCTGGGTATGCGGCTGAGCGATGCCCACTGTGGCTCTGGCGGGTGACAGGTGAGGAGGCTGTTGTGTCCACAAGGGAGGGCATGTTGACGGCACTCGACTCGCTTTGCCCTGGAGCAGTGCAGCACCCCAGGCTCACTTACAGCTTTACTCACAGCCCGCAACAGCTCTCAAGCCCTCAGGCTCATTAACCTAACAAGTCAAGGCAAGGCTGGCCCAAGGTGGTGTGTGGCCAATTATTCGAAGTGCAGACAAACAGACACAGACAGACAGACAGCCCAGGTAACTCAGTGGATATATGAAAAGTGTTCAAAGCCAAGAATAGGAAGAAAGGAAAAACTACTAGTTAAATTTCTTTTGTTGAGGTAGCACATTTTTTGGTCAAAAAGCAAAACAGACATGCTCTAAATATTTCAATTTGTTATCCACGCTCTACCGTGAACTAATAAAAAAAATACAATCCAGCTGAACAACACATTTCTTCTATAAAAGTGATCTGTTGTATGACTGAACACATCTGTAACACCAGGGACAAGACAATAACAAAGAACAAACAGTCTTAAGATGTAAAACACTACTCCGAATGTGTAGTGTTGATCATCCCAACATTAAATGTGTTAAGTATGGAGGTATGCAGAGAAGCATGTTCAGCATCATCCTTTTCTCCAAAACACAACAAAGAGCCACCCTGCACGACTCACACAGTGACCCTAATTTCGCCCAAGCTCCAGGACGATTGCCATTCTAATCCTATTATTATAATATCATGTGATATGGATTTCAGCATTTGCTTTCGGGAATCAGGGGTGTCATGACACAGCCTGGCGTGGCACTGAATGATGACCTGCCTCAATTAGAGCCCAATTCTGTCCGGTGGGACATTGTGCTCTTTGCATAACTGGGCACTTAATCTCAGACATGATCCTACTGTGGGACTTGGCTCCATGCTGCAGCCACTTGGTTTATAGAATTCTTCCAAAGGAGCTTACGTGACCATAACCATATCTAATGCCAAAGTGTTAATGGGCAAGGCTTACTTTACTCACTCACTCACTCCCTACACAAGAACACACAGCAAACTCTTTCCAACAGAGGCATTTCAGCTAGTTTCTTCCTTCCAGTAAAAACAATAAGCATATAATCTAAATGAGCCAAACCATAACAAGCCTGTTTTGAATTGAAATACAAAACTAGCAGATAGATAGCACCTAGTGCTCTCTTTTCTCTATCTCTGCTCTCATAACAAACTCACCACTCTTCCACAGTTTTAGTGCTCTCTTCCTAGCTCTGGGCTTGCTGCTGTTTGTTTCCTCAGGGGGGGTTGGTACGGTGGTCAGTATGTCCCCCCGCATGGTTGTGGCCACAGCAGGCTCCCTCCCAGCAGTGGTGGGGGCCTCGGTGGCGGCCACTGGGGGTACCGTGGTTTCTACTTTCCGCACAAACAGCTTCCACCACTGGCCGTCCACCTGAGGTGGGCACAGCACCAGCAGGTAGCACAACCACAGGACTCCAGCATGCATCCTCCCCGTCACGCACAACGAAATGTCCGACCAGTACGGGAGGGCTTCACAAGCAAGCGGTCAGCACTGAGACAGCGGCTTATTCCAATTGAGCCGGCGGTGGGAGAGGGCATGGAGAGAAATTGGTGCACCCCTGCTGTCACTGCGGGGCTCGTTGCCCCTCCTGCACCTCTCGGCTTTGTAGCGGCGGCCCCAGGCAGGAGCCCCCCTCGGTGAGAGGCCCCCGGTAACACCCCACCCCGCCCCCCCCCACCCCCTGAGTCTCCCGGAGCAGCACCACACAGACTTTGGTATTCAACCGAGCAGCTCAACGTCCGCCTCACTTTGCAAGACCCTCCATCACAACGGGATTGTCCAGAGTCAAAGTCAGTCACACACACTCACACACTCTCACTCAGTCTCTCTCTCTCTCTCTCTCTGTATGTGTGTGTGTGTGTGTGTGTGCGTGTGCGTGTGCGTGTGCATCTCTGACCCTCTATACTCACTCGGTGCTTATCTGTGTCCCTCTCACACTCTGTCTTACTCTCTCCCCCAGTCCCTCTCCCTCCCCTTCCACTCCAGTGCCAGTGCTAGCATACCACTGACCTGGGGGTGGGGAAGGTAGCCAGCACTGGGATTTGCAAATAAACCTGCCACAGCACTGGGATCTGACTCTCGCACAGGCTCCCAACTCCTCTCAGCTTCCTGACTCTTTCGTCCAGGCCCTAATTATTTCCTGCTAATATCGTCATAAGCACCCAAATAGTTCCCAAGGCCTATCACAAGAGTGACAGGAGCTCCAAATTGGTCAAGTCTGCTTAAACATGGCAGACCCTTGGGGAATGATCTCAGAATAGGTCCTTAAACCAAGCAAATCCAAAAGAGCAAATGCCAGAGTGAGTGAAGAGGAATTGTTTTTCCACTCAAAGTAAACTATAATGATGCTATGGTTTAGTCTTGGATTGTCATCTGTCATCAGGGAGGACATATTTAAAACTTGCACCCTGGATAGACTCCAGCTCCTGAGACATGGGAAAATTGGCCTGCAAAAACAGAGGGGCAAATCGAGGCAAAGCTTCATTGAGCCAAAAGCCCCCTGAGCCAAGTGTCCACAGGCCACTGATCACAGCAGCCGGTGACAAAGAGGGCCTTGTTTTGATTCGTAGGGCGGAGATGTGTCCATGCTTGTACAAATGTGTGTGTGTGTGTGTGAGAGAGAGAGAGATGAAAGACAGATGATAGAGAAAGATAATCTAACAGCGATATGGAACATTGACAAGGAGATAGAGATACTGAGACGTCCTGACTCCATCACATCCAAAACCAACCAACCATCTGCTGTGTGTAGCTCCGCCATGTACTCAAACACGGAGACACACCAACAAGGCATCCTCCTCTGTAACCCACATGTTGCACGCCCCTGTGAACACAGCTACCTGCCGAGTGCCCCCCCAACCAGTACCCATGTGATTAGGGTAAAGAAGACTGACTGTCATGTGCAGTGGTGGTCATGACAGCGGTGCAAGGTCGCGGGTGAACTAACGGCGGCTAAATAAGGGATTTGGTAGCAAGAGGAGTGGAGGCCCCGGGTAGGAAGTGAACGTTTGCGTGTGATGCCGTTTCATGTGAGGCAGGGTCAGGGCTGCTCTGCTCTAATTACCGAGGCCTGGCGGGATGCAGGGAACAGCGGACTCGGGGAGCCGTAGGGTTCGGGGGGGCAGGAGGGGTGAGCCCCCCCGCTGGCCGCCCCAAACCCTGTTCCCCGCCACAGGCCCCCTTCGTGTCTGTTAATTGGTTTATTGTCAGAAGCCATTGGCGGTGGAATGGCAAGGATTTATTCCCCAGTGTAAAGCCTGCGTTAAAAGTGCTGAACTCCATAGGAAGGCCATCACGGTCAATGGAACAATTAGATGTTTTGTTGTCCATTTTTAGAATTCCAAGAACTGTTGTGGAACCATGGGCATCACCTTTCAGTACATGTGCTGTACATCTGGTAAACAACTTGCATCCAGTGGAAGATTTCTATTAGATTTCAAATTCATATTCGTTATACACCACTGTCTGCACCCAGCTATGAGAATCGTGTTTAGTTGATGCACTTGAAACTGTCCATTGCCTTCACTAGGATATCATAAAATAAATATCTTTATAAATTGGCTATTGCCAAAGTGAATTGAAAACAAGAAATAGATTGAATTGTAAAAACATCTTTGTATTCATTTAATCTGAAGTTGAGAGACAGCTTTCAGCATGCACCAAATTAGCTCTCCACTAATGCACTGTCCACTTAGCAAAGATGATGTGGCTCTTATTTATCCCTGATGTCTCTATTGTTGTTTTTGTTATCAATATACTGAAAGTAAATTCCTGTTTCTGTTTTTTTCCCCTGAGAGTTCCAGTGTTGCCATCCCTCTAATAGGCTATTTGTTAACTGTCTCTATTCAATTCAATTCAATTCCGTTTTTATTTATAAAGCGCCTTTCGTGCAAACAGCAATACAAGGTGCTTAACAACAGCACTTAGAAATACAACCCCAAAACAGAAAAATTTGGGACGTTGTGTAAAATGTAAATAAAAACAGAATGCAATAATCTGCAAATCTCTTAAACTCATATTTAGTTGCAAAAAGGACACAGACAACATATCAAATGTTGAAAATGACAAATTTGACTATTTCATGGAAAATATATGTTAATTTTGAGCTTGATACCAGTAACATGTTAAAAAAAAGTTGGGACGGGGGTAACAAAATGCTGGAAAAGTTGTGTAATGATAAAGAAAACAAAAGGAAGAATGTTTCACAACTAATTAGGGTAACTGGGAACACGATTGGGTATGAAAAAGAGCATCCCAGAGAGGCAGGGTCTTAGAAGTAAAGATGTAGGGGTATTCATCACTCTGAGTAAACCTGTGTGCACAAATGATGAAACAATGTCATTTTAATGCTTCTTAACATGAAATTGTGACGTATTTAGGGAGTTCATCATCTACAGGACATAACATATTAAAACATTCAGAGAATCCAGAGAAATCTTTGCAAATAAGGGAAATAGCTACAAAACAAATTGGATGGCCGTGGTCTTTTGGACCTCAGATGTCACTGCATCAACACCAGACCTGTTTCCAGACCTGTCATTGGCTCAGGAAAACCTCTGATAACCATGATTGTATACAGTATGTGCCCAGTTTGATACTCAATTCAAAAACTGCAGCCAAAATTGTAACAGCTAACATGATACAGAAAATACCACCCTCTTATCTGGGCCTGAGCTTGTTTAAAATGGACAGAGGTAACGTGGAAAAAGCTCCTGTGGTTAGACCAATCAAAGTTTGCCATTCTGTAACTGTAGCAAATGGTCTCCTCAGTTCCTAAACATTTACAGAATTGTGTTAAATGAAGAGGTGAAGCAGCACAGTGGTAAACATGCTCCCGTCCCAACTTTTTTTTAAACATGTTGCTGGCATCAAATTCAAAATTAACATACTTTCCATGAAATAGTCCACATTTTCATTTTCAACATTATGTTGTCTATGTCCTTTTTGCTGCTAAATATGGCTTTACAAGACTTGTATATTATGACATTCTGTTTTTATTTGCATTTTACACAACGTCCCAACTTTTTCTGTTTTGGGGTTGTAAGATAAAACAAAAAGAATGATAAAAGCAATAAAATTGCTGTAAAAAAGTGTAAAAATAAAAAATAAAATCAAGGTGCAAAAGTTATAAAATATGAAGAGATGTATACACACATGCATATGCATACAGAACAGACACATCAAGACCTAAAATTCCAGAATGGTCAGGGATTTAAGAGAAGGCAAGGCTAAAAAGGTATGTCTTAAGATGTTTCTTAAAAAGTTCAACTGATTGGACCATCCTTAGCGCAAGTGGCAGGCTGTTCCACAGGGCAGGACCATAGTGAGCGAAGGCTGCCTCCCCATGTGTGTTGGTCCTCACCCTGGGAGTAACTAGGAGGCCGGAGTCTGAGGATCTGAGTGGCCGTGATGGAAGGTACGGTGAGAGCAAGTCAGATATATAGACAGGCGCAAGATCATTTAGGGCTTTAGAAACCAAAAGTAAAACCTTAAAATCAATTCTAAAACTGACAGGGAGCCAGTGAAGGGATTTTAAAATAGGGGTAATGTGAGCTCTCTTTTTGGTCTCTTTTTTGGTAATATTCTTTTTTGATAGGCCAGTGAAGAGGGCGTTACAATAATCAAGCTTGCTAGTAATAAAAGCATGTACCTTTTCTGGGTCAGCCTGGGTGAGCAGAGGCCGCATTTTGGAAATATTTCTGAGATGGTAGAAAGCACAACTGGTGACATGATTTATATGTGACTCAAAGTTCAGGTCTGGATCAAGGAGCACACCAAGATTGTTGGCCAGGGGTTTGATGTTCTGTGCCAGGGTGTTTAAATTGTTACTGATAAGTTCCCTCTGAGGCTTAGGGCCAATGACTAAAACTTCTGTCTTGTCTTTGTTCAGTTGTAGAAAGTTATTAGACATCCAAGTATTCATCCGTTCAATACACTGAATGAGATTGGCAATAGGGCTGGTGTCGTTGGGGGAGACAGAGAGGTAAAGCTGGGTGTTGTCAGCATAGCTATGGAAGTCAATCCCATGTCTCCTGATAATGTTTCCCAGTGGGAGCATGTACAGACTAAATAGAACTGGCCCGAGAATGGACCCTTGAGGGACACCGCATGTGATGGGAGTGGTGGCAGAGGAGTGGTCACTAAGGGAGACAAAGAAATCTCTGCCAGAAAGATATGTCCTGAAACAATTAAGGACAGACCCGGATAGGCCAACATGCTGTAGCCTGCTGAGAAGCAAGGCATGGTCTACCGTATCAAAGGCATCTCTCAGATCAAGTAGTACAAGAATGGAGGGAAGGTTGTTGTCCATGTTCAATCTAATATCATTGACTACCTTAAGTAGGGCTGTCTCTGTGCTATGGTGGGGGCGGAAACCAGACTGTAGCTTCTCAAAAATGCAGTTCAAGTTTAAGTGGTCATATAGCTGTTTATAGACAACTTTCTCAAGGATTTTTTTGTCTTGTGATTGATGCTGTTATAGAACATATTGCAGTTATGTGATTTTGATCTGATATCAGTTTTAGGTCTCTATGACTATCCAGTCCAAGGACAGTGTTGGTTTTTCAAATCAGGGGTTCTCAATTTTTTTGGACCCCTTTTGGGGGAGACGAGGACCGAGGACGCCCTCATAACCATAGCAATTAAGCATGCCATTTGTATTCTCTGAAGTTGAAGTGTTTTCTGGAAGGTGTCAATTTCACTTTTGTCAATTTCATCAGCTAGCTGGCTGACAAATAAGCCAAGCTAAGCAGCAGGAGGAATGGTTCTTAATTACCTGAGTGAAGTTTTTCAAGTTAAATGTTAATGTGGGTGGGATCAAATAGACACAATTTGCTTGTTTTATGGGTGAAAAGGGGAGTCATCTGTAGATATGAATTTTTAAAATGATAAACCTCAACTTTGTTTCAAGCTAATTATTATGCGGACCCTTGGCTATGGGGTCCCCACTTTGAGAACCACTGCTTTAGAGATATAAGCTAGCATTTCAGTGTATTTTGCAACTAAAACTGATATCAGATCAAAATCACACAAAAAACGCAATTAGCCATGTTCAGTTCCCGCGACAGGCAGTTTGTGCTTTTACATCATTGCGGCCTGTTTGTAGCCTACATACCTCGCAATGATTTTACACGCACGTTGCGAAACAAATACGCCTGAATTGGGCGCAAACGCGTTAGTACATCTGGCCCAGAGTGTATACTTGTCATGAAGTTACTCAACAAACTGATCCACCCACCCACCTGGACCTCAGCAACACACTGGCTGACCATTGGAGCCTGCTCTCCAGTTGGTTAAGGCAACATGCTGGCTGGATGACTTGATGTCCGGGTAAGATGGGGTGAACTATGGTAACAGTGTATCTAGAATTGTGCAAAGCATTTACTGGGTAACTTACAACGCAAACAAAATACAGCACAGTGGCTCATAATGTCATAACAGCTAGTTAAAATTTCCTTGTAATTGCCTGCACCGTACACCGGTGACCCGGGTTCGATTCCCGCCCCGTGGTCTTTCCGGATCCCACCCCGACTCTCTCTCCCACTCACTTCCTGTCATTCTCCACTGTCCTGTCTGATTAAAGGCTTAAAAAAATAAATAAAAAAAATTCCTTGTAATTTTCACCTTGTAATTGTCCAGTGAATAAGAAAATTGATGTCTATGTATATCATATCCTCCTGAGACCCAATAGACGTGTGTCCTCTGTAGTGAACATAGGTTGTAGATGCATACCCCTTTACCCCTTTGAGCTATCAATTCCTGTGGTCTTTTTGTACATAAATGTAAGCACTGTGGCAGTAGTAATGCAATATTTGAAAAAAAAAATGTAGGCTACTCTTGTACTCTTAATACTCAAGTACTTTTGCAAGTTCTTCAGTACTTTTGCAAGTTCTTCAGTACTTTTACTTAAGTAGACATCTGACTGTTGTACTTTTACTTGTACTTGAGTAAAAGGTAGTAAAGGGTATCTGTACTTTTACTCGAGTAATGAAGCTGTGTACTCTGTCCGCCTCTGGTTCTTACCATAGACACACTGAAGTCAAAGTTGTTGGCTGATAAAGCTGCGGTGCTCTACTGCCACCTTCTGGGCAGATTATTGTCCTACCACTCATTCTTTTCTCAGCAGCACTGCATGTAACTCCTACAAGTTCCTTTCAGATAAAAATAGACCCACTGAAAAGAAATTGTGGTAAACACAGAGAAATTAGATGAAATACACATAACTAATAAATCATAATAAATAATAGAGATAATAAATAATAGAGATGACTAAGCTTTCAGTTAGGTACTACTGTGTGTTTGCTAATTCTGCAAACTCAATTCCCAGGCAACTCAATCTTCCCTCACTTCACATGCCTTACACCTTAAACACTCAAACACTGACTGATCCATGCACATAACACAGAATTGGTTGACATTTTGATCACTGTTAGCACACACATAACATCCCAATTTGATGCAATAAAACTGGACAGAATGGGGTTTAGAGAGTTCTGCTACAACATTAGGTTTCCACCAAGCTGACCACAGTATTTACCAACCGTTTTCTTGGTTGATAATCATAGCAGAATTTGGGCTTGGAAAGCAGAAGGAAACAGTTCTGCTACACAAATCTCAACTGTTGGGTACAGTATTATCCACTCAGTGGCAGTATTATCCACTAAGACATCCTACCAATAACAAACAACCATGTCTACCAGGCAAGTGAAATGAAAGTGTGACTGAATGAGCACTTGGTACTATTAATTCTGACTGACTTTAAGAATGCAGTGAGAATTTGGGAAGTATGTCAGGTTCAATGAACACGATGAGGAGTGAAAGAATCTCAACCAAATGCATTGCTGTAAGTCTTTGATGTATGTTCATAATATGAGTGTTTTTTAAATGTGCATTAAGAGAAAAAGCTATTTCTTCATTTATGTTTTTAAAACATGAGCATCAAGGAGCTACATTGATTTTTCGAACAGGGCTCGTATCAACATATATGAGCATCTCAGTGGTCCCCATGTTGGTTTGGGGTTTGTTTAGTGGACTCTAATCAAACTGGGAGCCTGTTTTTACTGTAATCAACCGAGAGAATGGCCCTCTCTTCTACTGCTCTCTATCACGGTATATGCAAATCTGGCCCTGTTTAGCCAGGCCATTGTGCTAGTGGAGGGGTCAGGTGGAGGGGCTTAGCATCACGGCAAATGAGACGACGAGAGATGACAGAGGCCAAGACTGAGTAATCAATTAGCGAGACGGAGGAAGCTTTGCGGGTGAACAAAAACAGTACTTAGCCACATTAAATCAAAATCACTCATAACAGATCTTGGCTGAGTTGGTACGTCCCCCACCCCCTCCCCCCTTACTATTTGGGCTGTGGATCAAGTGCAGTGTGTTTTGTGGTAATGCAGACAGACAGATACTCCTGTCCTACTGTCCACTAAGGTTTGCAGAACGTTTTCAAGCTTGAATGGACCTATGGCTTTTCATAAAAAATACCCAAACCGTTGTTTCTGTCCTACCTTGTTTCCATCTATCATTTGTTTTAAAACTCAAGAACAGCAGATGTTTTGCTTTTAGTATGAGATAGATTGGACGCTCACAGCTGCATAATTATCAGGACGCTCACATCTGCATAATTATTAGGACGCTCACAGCTGCATATTAACCAATTTCTAAAACAGCAGTTTTCACCTGTGATTTAGGGCAAGCACATTGACGGACAACTGCCTCAACCAATCAGAAGGCAGCAGTTTGTAAACACAGCCTGGAGGGTCTCGGTGCGGACAGTCAGACAGAGGTTGTCTGTTTGACTCTCTGAGTCAGGTAATTATACAGCCTTACTTTTCTGCCTTCAGCAGACGTGCATTCGATAAAAGGGATTTCACTCTGGTGTAGATGTTCAACTGAATGCTGCCTCTGTTTCAGGTGTGTTTTCATTACATGCTTCCATCTCTCTCTCTCTCTCTCTCTCTCTCTCTCTCTCTCTCTCTCTCTCTCTCTCTCTCTCGATGTTGAAGTTGATGCAGTTTCCTGGAGCATGCTCAGAAGAGCAAACCTCTGGCTCTATGTTTGCACTGGGGCTTTACATTTAATCCCATTTAACAGCAGTGCTCTGGCCTGTGTTACCAAGTAAGATAAAGGGCCATAGTTTAGCACAGGCAGGCTTGGTGTACACTTGAGAATGTTTAGAAGATCATGTAATAAAATAAATTAACATTCCCCACTCATAGGAGTGTAACACATTTTGTTAGTCTAACTGCCTTGGAAAGTGCCTCCCCTATAAATCTTCTCTGTTCCTATTTTTCCCTTAATATATCCATCAAATAACTAAATTGCTAAAGAAACTAACTAACTAACTCAGAAAAAAAATATTCTTTATACTTATTCAACATAAGATAATGTATAAAAGTATCAATTTTCATCAATAAAACACATAAAGCTGCTGTGTGCCTCCAAAGTGTCATGGTATGTGCCTGAAGGTGTAAAAGATCGCAGGCAGAAGTAAAGGATTTGGGATTTGGGATTTGGGAGTTGGTTGTGGGTACACTAGTGACTAGTGCATGTCAGCAAGGCTGGTTATTGTGATGCAGAGCCCCCAGGGGGCAGCTGATATCTACAGCACCCTGGAGGAGAATGCCAGGAATCCCCAGACAATAACCCCCCTAGCACACACACACACACACACACACACCTCACTCACACACACACACAAACACAAACACAAACACACACACACACACACACACACACACACACACACACACACACACACACACACACACACACACACCTCACACACACACACACACACACACACACACACACACACACACACACACACTGCAACTAAAGTATGCTCCCTTGTTTGCACTCAGAATCACTCATTCGATCAGCTGGAGGTCAGAATGGACTGTCTAGAGCACCACAGCTCAGCCGTCCCTGTTCGGGGTGCGAGTTGTTAGGAAGGATATAGAAGACGGAAAATCATTTGTTTCAGTGATAAACTGGGCAGGTCTTTCCCCCACTCAAAAGTCCATTACCCATTGTATATTTCTATCAAAAACTAATGTTGACTTTAGGAAGGAATCATACAGGAATTTAGATAACGACACACATTTGGTGATTATGCAAAATGCTTTCAGATTGTTTTTTCTTGGTGTGGTTAGCTGGAAGACTGATTTCAACTGGTGGTATTTTCCGAAAGAAATAAGACCGAATAGAAGCTACTGTTGAAGCAACCTCGTCGTATGCACTCACTCCTCCTAAGAGTAGTCTGGCTCAGTGCTGATGCTTCTTATCGTGCGTGGCAGATCTAATGTAATATATACTTCAAACATTCTGTGGCGGCACACTGTATACTTGTATACTTTATCTTTCCATGCATAGAAAAGTGCATTAGCTATGGGACTGAGTAAGAAGCAAGCACGTAAACTCCATTACTTGTGGAAGTCATGGGAACAGAATCAGCTTCTAGCAACCTATTCATTCACTCGCTCACCTTCCACCCCTTTCCTTTTCTCTCACTGTTTTCTTGTACACACACAACGCATAGACAGAAACATTCACATGTATATGGTCCTGCTGCATGAATCAGCTGGATAAACATCTGAGGAAAGCCACTGGAGTCAAAGTTTATTGAGATAAACTTAATGAATTCAGTCTATGATAAAGGCTAATCTAATTGTATAGTTTGATGATGCTAAAAATATTCGACAGTAAAATAAACCCTAAACAAACATTTATAAATCAGCTGCCCACGCAGTCTTTTTGAAATACTAAATAACAGTTCCATGGTACCTTTCTGCAGAATTGTGAAGGAAAATTGGAACGAAAGTGTTCCTCTTAAAAAGCAGAATGTGGGCAAAGAACCAAAAGCAAAAAGTCACATCCTTATCCCCACTGCATTTCAATTCCCAGCACAAAATAATTGTGCTATATAATTCTGTAGTATTGTGCTGCGATCTCTGAAGAACGCTGGTTGTGTCGACGACTGTCGGCTGATTGACAAGTGAAAGAGCCAAAAGCTGCACCATGAGAGAACTAGAACTCTCACATTTACCCTGAGAGAACTAGAACTCTCAGATCTACCCTGAGAGAAGTAGAACTCTCACATCTACCCTGAGAGAACTAGAACTCTCAGATCTACCCTGAGAGAAGTAGAACTCTCACATCTACCCTGAGAGAACTAGAACTCACATCTACCCTGAGGCTCTGATGGATAACAAGAGAATGTGGTCTCTCACTTACCCGCCTGCACTTCTACATCACTGGGAATGAAAATGACTGATGTCTCTTACGGGCCACCACGTCTTTGAAGAGCGGCCCTCCTGACAGAACCGTGAGTAAACGCCTCCGAGAGCATCATTAACCATGATTCCCTGGACCACAGTGCCGCCTGTGTGTGCTGACACTCTGAACTCAGGTAAGTAGTTTGCTTTGGAGGTCAGTGAGGGCACGAGTGCTGAGGCCACTTGACTGAGAGAAGGCGAGTACTACAGGAAGAGGCCAGAGAAAACAGGTGGGCCATCGCATACAGGGCAAAAAGCAGCTTGCTGCCAGAACTGCGGCAGATGTTCTCTCTTAAGTCCATGTTATGATAGGCAAAGTGACCAATAAATATCACTCTGACACCTGCAAACACACCACACACAAACACATACATGAGTGAGGTATTTTTGTATTGTCTCCTTATGATCATTATTATAATGGGAAAAAAGAAGAGAAAGTAAGAAAAAAGAGACAAGAAAAGAAAAGGAAAAAATAGTCCTCCATGGGGGGGGGGGGGGTGAAAAAAAACACATACAGGGGGCTGGGGCTTACTTTAGCATGGGGCAGGTGAGTCTGTTACACAACACCTCATTTCACTTTAGCACTTTTGTTGATTATTATACATAGGCTTTATAGGGCAAGTCCATTGTTATGAGTTAGGTTGAATAATACATCTGCTGTCAATCTGCATTCAGCCACCGGTTCTGAGGCTGTTGTCTAGGCTGTGCATAGTGTGTCAGTTGATTGGGGTAAATCTGAGTACGAGTGCATTACCCATGCACCAGTTTCCCCCAAATCTGCTGCTAATGATCTGGCTGTCCTTGCTGGGGTGAACAGCATGGCCCAGCATTAAAACATCCAATCAGGTTAGACAGAGAGAGAGATTGAGAGACAGAGAGAGAGAGAGAGAGAGAGAGAGAGAGAGAGAGAGAGAGAGAGAGAGAGACACCACCAGACTGAGCCTGCCAAAGGTTTCTAAGCCCGACCACACAGTCACACTCCAGTCTGCGCTTTAAAACTGCCATCTTGGCCAGCCTCCCAGGGCAGTAGTTAGGAGACGCTGTGACACTCCAGACAAGACCAGTGGCTTGTCCATTTCATTCATTCTCTGTTATAAAACACCATTCCAAAACTCCAATAAACCAAACACACATCCCAGAGTTGAAATGATGACATCACACGCAACTTCAAATGTACATTTCAATGAGAGCTGTGTGCTCTCTGAATGAGAGAGAAAGAGGCCGTTTGCATTCTTGCCCCTGTTCGACCTACATTAGATTTAGTGTTCTAAGTGGTAATTTGGGGGGAAAGAACATGTTCTTGAAAGCCCATCTTATCATGCATGAAAATGTGTTTTCGCTTTTTTTTATTATTTAGCTCTGGCCTGACAAAGATAATGTACATGTAAATCATGCTCAAACCACACTCACCACTATGATGAGGGCAGCCCATGAGGAGCTGTGTGAGGAACATAATACGCCACTATTGATTTTATTCCACAGGTAAATCCCCGAATCCCCAAAATCCACACCTGACTCAAATGGCTACAGAACACTTAGTTTAGGCTTTTTCACTGATTTATTCCTCAATCACCAGGCATTTCATACATGTGAAGAATGCCAGTTATATATTATAAACAAAACCATGACCAGACCTCCGGTTCAAGCAGAGGAATCTCACACAATGCTGGCAAGTACCAGACTCCCACTGAACTAAGAGTAAAGACACCTAAAAAGCATGGAGAGTTAGATGTTTAGTCTGAAGGGATTTTCATAAAATACACATATACACTTGTTTATGCTATTCAATGTAAATAGTACACCATATAGGATGTTTAGAATGTTGTACTGATACCTAGGAATAATGTAATATACAGTAGTGTAAAATATACAAATGGAGGCATCAATGCATTATCAAAATGTCATCTTATTTTCATAATCCTCCAGAGCTCCTACAGTGCAACAAGCACCAGAGATAACAGGACATGACAGAGGTGATGGATTTGCCTTTCAGTGGCTGTGTTTCTGAAACCCTCCGTGACAGGGCAGAGGTGCAGGGAAACTCCCACAGAGCAGAGCTACAGCGCATTTACTTTCACAAGACCTCTGGGTCCTTAGCAGCAGTAACAAGGAAATGGACAAGGAAAGTATCTAGTCTAAAGGATTGAAGTCTATCTAGTCTCAAGGATATCATATAAATGCATAAAATAAAGAGTTGCACTTTGATGAGACAGAATGCACAGCTACAAGCACTTTCAGCTGTTCAAACACCAAAGTCTATGTACATGAATGTGGACAAATACAGCATTTTTCTCGCTGTAGCTTCTAGATATAAATTGTAACATCATATACCGAGCACATGTCTCAGTTAAACACCCTCAGTTAAACCTCTTCTTCTGCACAACACAGACGTCTGTTTACAGATGAACTAATATGTTTAATTTGATCATCTTTGCCATAAAAAGCTGAAAATAGCAATTTCCCTCTGGTCAAGTGACCGTGCACTACAAAGCAGCAAGTGTCTTCATTTCACCCACAGCATGCTCATGTTCCCAGGGCTTGGCAGACTGTGACATTGCATCTTAGAAACACCTCCAACAGTTGCTCATTATTCCCAAGTTTACTTCAGGAGGAAAAATCAGAGCGCTAGTCTGGGACTTTATCCAAAACATGAAGGGGGGTAGGGGTGGTGGGGAATTGCAGCTTTTGTGAGCTCGGACTGGATGTCTGGGGCAGGCTACAGCTACAGCGCAGATACACATTTCCTGTTTGAATATGAAGTCTGATGTGGTTTACTGAAATGGTTTTCTTCTTGATGAACACATATCTTTTCTCACTGTGTTGGGTAAAACCCTTCCTTTCACAATCAACTCCTGGTTTATCTCTGACTTCCAGTGACAGCTCAGAAAGTATTTGGGAAAGATTAGAAAACGCTAAAGCTATATAATCCTGTAAAATGAAAACAGATCATAAACAGCAATGACAATGCATCATTCCAGAGGTAGGTTCTTGGACACCAAATGAGAAAAATCAGCCCGAATTAATACTTGGTTTCCACTACAATGTCAAATGGTGATAATGATGGTTTTATAACTCATCTCATCTCAGTGCACAACTCAACACATAACTAATCACAGTCTATTTTCAGCTGCTAGACTGTTAACAGGCACAAGGAAACGAGACCACATCACCCCTGTTCTAGCCTCTCTCCACTGGCTTCCGGTTCGTTACAGAATTGATTTTATAGTCCTTCTTTTTACTTTCAAAGCCATTAATGGAAAAGACCCCCCCCCCTACATCTCAGACCTCCTCTCCCACTACTCTAATGTTAGGTCCCTTAAATTGGCCACGCAGGGGTTACTGAAGGAGCTGAAGGCCAATCTCAAGCACAGGGGCTACCGTGCCTTTGCGGTCGCTGACCGCAAACTGTGGAACAGCATCCCTACCTCCATCAGATTCGCCCCTTCAGCTG
This sequence comes from Alosa sapidissima, assembly GCF_018492685.1. Lineage (NCBI taxonomy): Eukaryota > Metazoa > Chordata > Actinopteri > Clupeiformes > Clupeidae > Alosa > Alosa sapidissima. The sequence goes on along the minus strand of NC_055957.1, from coordinate 51,634,356 downwards.
ACTCTTTTAAATCCCAGCTCAGAACCTTTTCTCTCTAGCGTTTCCCCATTCATCTTGACCAGAGCCCTGCTTCTACTGTTGTCTCTTTCGTGTATTTGTATGGTCTGCTTTATGATGTGTTTTGTATGGCCTGCCTCTGTCTTATTTGTTATATTATATGTTTGCTTCCCACTGGTCTCTGTAAAGCACATTGGTTGATGCAAGTCATGTTTAAATGTGCTTTATAAATAACATGTCAGCATGCATCATGTCATATTTAGCTCACACCATGCGTTCACACCTGGGCTTTATGTGTAGTGACCCCCGCACTGCCAGCAGACAGTGGGACAGGACAAGGCTGGACAAAGACATCAGCACCAACAGGTCTTAAACCTGAGAGGTCACTTGTTGCAACACTCTCACACAACAGCGGAGACTGAATGACCATATCTGTTCACAGCTCGGAACACTGCAGACATCACAGACAACACAGACATGCTGACGTCCTTTTAAAGACTCGAGTTTAAGGGGTCTGCTGAGTACACAGGACAGTAGGCGGAGGTGGCTAAGGCTTTCATTCCCGACTTTAGCATTGACCCCCCAAAACAAAGCCCTTGCGCTTTTACAGACCCGGACACAAGAGGAGCACAGATTTACATGAGAAGCAGCCATTTCAGATCACACAAAGGTGCTGTGTTTGACCACAGCCCTCCTGTTTCCAGGCCCCTGGGGAGTGTGCACACATACACACTTGGCAACCAGAGTGATGGAGGGCACCACCACAACAAGTGCAAGCAGCATCGTCAGTCCTCCTCATACACCAACAGGGACCACAGTCTCAATGACTCAACTCGAAGAACAATAGAGCAGTGATCAATTGAGAGATAAGCTGCCCCACACGATCACAGTATAGCGTAGGCATGATACTGGAGCGTTTACTGAGAACTGGGTTGAGGGCCAATGAGGCAACGGTCCTCGGAGGTGAACTGGGGTGAGTGTGAGTGTGCGAAGCTGTGTCTACGTACATATCAGAGCTCACAGTAAGGGCATGATGAAATCAAAAGTTCCCGGCGCCAGCTAACTCAGGCCAGATGCAGCTGATGAATACCTCTGTGAAATCAAGTTATCGGCTGTGGCTGAGGGCCCGTCATTTAGCCAAATTTCAAATGATATGAATCACATGCGCATCCTGGAGCCCTCAGCTGTTCACCCAGTGAAGCGCTTGAGTAGTCAGTACACGTGCTGAACTCACTAACTTGCTCATAAGCTCCTGAAAGTGTTGTGTAGTCCACTACTGAAAGTGTTGTGTTGTCCTTTTCAATTGAACCCATTTAAAGACAGTTAGAGCCACACCCGCAGAGGACACTATAATTGTTCCGCCTTTGATCCAAATCAAATTAAAGATCCGCACTATTCAAGACACTATGTGTTCGTAGCAAGTAACAACTTCCATCACTTAAAAATTATTTTCAGAGATGTTCTGCCAGATCATATTGACCAAGAGCAACATATGACTAGGGTGATGAACACCAGAGTCTTTCTGCCATCTTAGGGAAAAGTAAGAATTGGTGTAAAAGTGAAGGTAATTTCAAATTCTCATATCAGGATGCATAACTTCCAAAAACGTCCCACACTCAGTCTGAAACATTAAAGCAATAGACCCATTTAAAGTCATTCATTCAAAAACATTAATTTCAAATACCTCTCAAGCAGGACAACAACCCTGCTGTGTTTTAAGAGATCATTTATTTGAAAACATGGTCGAATAGGTTTTCCTTGAACTGACTGAACTGGAAAATAAATTAATTTTCAATTAATGAGTAAACCTTGAAATGTAGCTATTTGGAACTCAATGACTCTCTAAACCCTGAATGTATGAATATACAGCTTATAAAATCTCTGAAATGTTCAGATCAAAACAATAATTAATCTAATAGCTTGCACCGCAGCTGTAGTGTAGCCTATACCCTCGTGAACTCGACAGTCAAATGTGTGATCCATTGAAACTGAATAGAATTAACAGTTAATTTTTACAGTTTTAAGTAACAACACACGTACATACCTTCAATCACTTGAACGGCAGAAACGGCGTGATATACCAGGATCAGATGAACACCAACGGACAACGTAGCGTGACTGTGGTGAAATTAGTGATGTTACTGACAACTCAATGGCATAGCCTAACGGTGCATAATAATATAATAAGTTGTTGAACTGTATATTAAGCAAACTTACCAAATTTTCATTTTGAGCAGTGACGGCAGAAGTACTTTTCCATGAGAATGAAAATACTAAGAGCAGAAGTCTTCACTGCCTCCCACTAGGATATCCTCCAGAATCGTTCAACTCTCCCTCCTCACTCTCCCTCTCTCTGTCGAGTGCCCACAGAACTAAATTGAACAAAGACGGTCTTTCTGAGTCTCCACTGGCCCACGGACACTGAAATCCGACTCCTCAAAATCCCTCGGTAGACCGCCGCCTTAGTCCTCCTCATGCCGTTTCTACATGGACACTCATGATATTTGACTCAGTTGGTAGTCAGCATTATTTCCTAACTTGATGGCAGGCCTACCTGGCTTTTTATTTATGGCAACAAATGCAATTTTATTGGGATTTTCGTTTATTAATGTGACTTTGGGAAAGAATAAGCACATTGATACATGATGCTTTTAAATCAATTTAATTGTCCAGTGCAGGTGTTAGCATACTGCAAAAGTGACTACAATTGCAAGCAATTGTATGAGAAGCTCACATAGGCAACATACATTGCATCAGCCACTAGTCATGAATGATATCAAGTCAGTCAGAGACATGACTAAACCTACACAAATAAAAGCCTTTAAGTCAGACCAATTGGATAGTGGACTCCTGGTCCTTGAAAGGGTGGGGGAATTGTTCAAAGCCTAACAGGAATAACAAAAGCATGAGGACCACCAGGGCAGCCTGAGAAGCCAATAGGACTTTCACCGACTTGCTTTTAAAGACTCCGCTAGTCAACTGAAGGCTCCTGGGAACGCCTCGGGGGCAGCCATACCTGTGGCTAAAACAATGACCACAAGAAAGGATTGAGAGCCGGGGTCAGACAAAGCGCACCAATTTTCAGTGTTGCCCCTGAGGTGGAACAAACATGCTCTCCTTACAAGCATCTCAGCATGCTGTCTGGTGGCCTAAGTCACCGAGCTGTCACTGAGGTTCTCCATCTTCAGGGCTTGGACCCACTCATGTTTCAGGCTTCATACGGAGAGTAGGGGAGGAGAGAGAGGGAAAGAGCAAGAGAGAAATACTTTTGTCCTTTTAGAGATAAAGTGATGGGAGGCTCATGTCAACAGCCTGTAATTAGCAGATCTCAGGATGATAATGGCTTTCTGGGAAAGGATTTCACTCTCCCGTGAAAATTCCAGAGAATTCTAGACAGCTGCCCCCAGTAATTTGGTTAACATGGTGATGTATTAGCACACGTGAGGTACACGATGGAGCTACATCATAAGAAAGAGAGGCTCAGGGGATGTGTCCTCAGAAAAAATAAGATGAATTCAGCCTTCTATTCAGAAGTAGAAGATAATCCACATTACATTAAATAGCAAGGTCTGCAAATGAATATGCCTGCAAATAGAAAACACAGGGGGTCATTGGTCTCCTGGCTTTATCAAAACATGTTTCCCCCTATACATCATGGTTAACCCCAAAGGCAGTGATGTTTACATGTAGTTTTCACAAGCCATTGAGGTGCATTCAAATCAAGCCATTCAACAAAACTAATATGGCCTCAGCTAGGTCAAAAGTCATGACCTACACCACCCCAAGGTTAAGTTTAGAGCACTATTTGCCAGAAACAAGCTAATCAGCTGCACTTGAGTGAAAGGCAACTCTAGTCACAAATGGTATGTGAGCTAAACAAACAGATAACTCGTGACAAAGAGACATGGTTGTTTCTCAACCAGTAGTGCTGCAGCAATCTATAAATGACATGTTTGGCTGAATGATTTCTGCCCTATAATAGGCAAATGTCCACTGGCTTGAGCCATGAGAATTGGAAGAAATGAAATAGAATCTGAAACAGAATTGCCATATCTGGTTCATTGCTATTTCTTTAGAGAAAATATTCACCAATTCTTACTTTGTTAACCACACACACATTTTGTCAGATAAGGAGACTCGTCAGAGCAGACATTCCACAGCAAGAACTTAAGCACTATGCATGGAGCGTTGCAAATTGAATTATATAAATCGAATTCTGACAAAGTGAATATTTGAGTTCAAATATTATTTTTTTCTTACATTTCAAGTGAAGCAATAACCTTAAAGGTATTCAAAGATCTGCTGTCTTTATTGCCGACCTGAAGATGCAGCTTGTAAATGAGTTGATGATGAATGTTGTCCTTTCAGTCATTTACTTTCATTCAAACAAACAGCATGGTCACCTTTCATGGCTCGAACAAATTATGACAGTCTGGTGCTGACTGAGACTTTAAATAGCATACAATGACACAGTCTCTGGCCTTAGTTAGATTTTCTAACTTCAGAGAGAGGGGTAAATTAATTTAAAAAATGTAAATGAAATAAACAGGTGCGAGAGGAATGTTTTGGAGTGCACAAGTTATTGCAAACAAAAATCAATGAATCTACATGCATGCAAAAAAGCAAACATTGATGGCTGTGCATACACATTGTTATTTCAAGTCAGACAGAGTTGTGGTTGAAGAGCATAGGACATTTTTGGTCAAGTCAAATGACAACAAAAATAATTCCATTAGGGGCCGATCCCAGGAAGGCTGACGTGATGCTGAAATATTTGAGTTTCCTCAGGGTACCAGAGAGAACCTCTGATGCAATGGAACAGGCGAACAGTGCACCGTTCATTCACACAGATTCATTCATTCTCCCTCACCCCGTCATCCGGCACATGCTTTCAGCAAAGCTATGGCATAGAAAAAGAGGGCAGCTTTTGTACTTGGTACTTCCCAAACTGGAAATCACTGTGGGTTTGCATTGCCGTGAAAGATACACAGTTGGACCAGAGCCTGATACAAAGCTGACCAGTGACAATGTGTCTGGTGGGATATACAGTAGATGCTGTGCCGCCACCGCCACCGCACAACAGGTCAAAAGAATTGTTCCGGCCAGTTAAAATGTCAATGCGCATAATACTGACCCTTGTGGTTAAGATAGGCTTCTCATAGTGAATTCAACCTTCCACTTTGAGACCAGATTCCAAACCAAGAACTCTGTCCCTCTGAACTTGTTTATCAGTTGCTGATTGATTGCTTTGGTAACCAGACTAATGGCCTGTGTGTTTAGTAGCGCTGACTCCAGGGAGCAGCTTCTGTTTTCCCAGCAGTCTGGACTCTGACAGAATGCGTCTTGTGAAGAATGCCAGCTGATGGGAAGTACAAACTCAACAGTGAAAAAGAAAGACAGAGCTACAGCATAAAGCAGAAAGATGAATGGACAAAGAGATGGAGAATGATATTCATACAGAGCATAATTTCATAAAGATAAAAAAAAGAGAAGTAAGATTGCAAGAGAACAAGGGAGAGAGAGAGAGAGAGAGAGAGAGAGAGATTTTGAGATTTTAACCCTTTAAGCGCCAGAGGTTTTTTTCCGAAACGATCAATTTTGACATCTTCATTTCAAAAGGCTATATCTTAAAAGTGATAAGAGATAGAGACTTTCTGTAAATTAGAGAAATATTAAGGATGACCCAAAGTTTATGTAGAGATTAAATGTTTATATCTAATTTGCATATTATGACGTCATATGGTGGCGGCCATCTTGGATTATAGAATTTTCATGAAAAGTTGCATGTTTGAATGATAAAATGCACCACTTCTTTCCCCCCAAAATGTCCCTCACCTTCTGTATGCTATATTGCACAATACTGAATGCTCAGGTAAATAGTAAGTAGTGAACAAACTGTGTAAATCATTACTAATAAATGGCCGAAACAAACCAAATGCATGTAGCGGTAGACTGGCCTTTTGCTGTAGAGATTTTCCATTTACTACATACAGTAGGCACTCTGATTCCATGTATGGGGCACATATAGATTATTCAGATGACACACAAACACAAGTAGACAAGACCTGTTTAGTTCAAAAGCTCATTTGCCACGGCAAGGCACAGATCAGGAGTGAGATGACGAGACAAGACAAGAGACAATGTTAGTATTTTTTTTCTTTTTGTTGATGTTTTTTTTCTTAGCTGACAAAGACACACACATCACAAGGACATGAACACACAAAAAGGAACACATAGTGTATGTCCTAAATGATCAGGGAAATAGATAGCAAATCAACAGTGTAAATCATTACTAATAAATGGCTGACATTTTTTTTTTTTATGTAGCAGGCCTTTTGCTGTAGAGATAATGACTCCCTATCCCTATCCATACAGGGCCGGCATTCCCATCATCTTGTGATAGACTATGCATGACCTAATGTGTGTGTGTGTGGGAGAGGGAGAGAGCGTGTCACCACCTCCACCATGTGAGCAGCATGGCCAGATCTGCCTCGCGCGCGCCGAGTGGAGAGAATTTGCGCAGCTCGGACTAGGCCTACTGTCATTCTCATTGCGACTCCCCATACTGCCACTACGTTTCCCCCTAACTCTCCTATGAGCACTTCGACCTCGTCTAACATACCCAGTCGCATTAGACAAAGGCTCCACCACGTTACTGTCGCCGCGATTGTGGAGAGGCAAAAGCCAGAAGCTAGCGCTATTAGGCTACCTCCAGGAGCAGAGCAGGACGGCTCTGCGAGGAGGCAACACGAGGAGGGACGCCGAAGACGGTAGCTGCAGCGGGAGAGCTCAGCGCGGTCCGGTTGCTGCGGAGTCGGTGCCTGTCTGTCCTGGTTGGTGAAACGACGGAGCGGAGTGGCGTTGGTGCAGCTTCATCTGAACCCCTCGAACCCCGGTGCTTGGTACAGTGTCGACGGTTGAAAATGCCACCTAGGGCCCCGCCAGGAGAGGAGGAGTGCCGCGGTGACACGCCGCGGAAAGTGCAGCCTGAGGGCGGCTGCTGAGAGGGAGCTGGTGACGAGCGGGTTGGCCACGTGGCTGCTAGCACGCCCGTACTGGATTGCTAGCAGAGTGGCGCCCCGTTGAGTGAGCTCCTGCGGTGTGCACCCCACGTGAGTTGGCGGTACTGTCGCACTGAACTGAGTGGCGGGCGATGCGCGCCGACGTTAGCATGTGGCTACCTCGTGGGCATTGCCGAGGACGGCAATGGCTTGTTGGGGGAGCTATGTAACGTCGGCGCAAAAGACAGTGTTAGCGTTCTCCCGCGCAGGGCATCCTGGGATACGAGAGCGAACATTTGGGGGGTTTATGTCGTTATTCTCTTAAGTTATAAGTGTAAAGTTAGTGTCTTTAGTGTAACATGTTTCCCTTTTAGTTTTCCTTTTTGTGTGGGGGGCTGCGTCCTCCCCTGTATGTGTAGTGTGTGTGTCGGCTTGACCTGCCCCGTGTGTATTGTGTTCTGTGTCTTGGTCTGTGAGCTCTCGTTCTCAGCTAATAAACCTTTTGATTGGACAACTGTGTGTGTCGCTATCAAATCGTTACAATATGTTAAGAAAATAAAAGATTAAAAGGACTACAAAAGTTGACTAAAGTGCAAATTGTCATCAATGACGGAACACAGTGCCTGTCTGCAGCACCACACAGCCTCAAAAGATTCAAGATTCTGCATGAGTTTGTAAAACCGGAAATCAATTAAGACTCTGGCCTTGACAAGAGCAGGAAACAAAACTAACACATCATTTCCAGGCTGATTCTCAATTTAGTTTTTTCTGCTGACATAAATAGCCATCTTTCAACAGTTTACATTCATTTTGTTTTCTTTTTTGATCTGAAACCAAGAATGAAAGTCTCTGGGGAGAACTCTTCATTAAAACAATTAAACAAGTGTTCCATGACTGTAAACAGTGGCCTCAACCTTGAGCAGTGCAAAAAAGCATGAAAAACTGTTTCCCTCTGAAAACAGAAAGGATAATCTTGACCCACAGCTGGATTTAAGACAGAGACAAAGGCATTAACTGCAACTGCCCCATGAAGGAGTCTCCACTGCAAATCCCGGACCCTCTTAGGCAGTGGTTGTTTGTAAAGTGCTCCCCATTCGGGTTTCACATTCACACTTAAATTCAAAACAGCCCGCCAGGGTGTGTCATCCCTACTCATTAAGACCTTCTTATTAAACACTTTCACACAAGCATGATAAAACTGTTTTCCCGTGGCAACGCTCAACCCAACAGTGGTTATGCCTGACAGGAGCAGGCCAGCACCCTCATCCAGAATAGGTGAAAGTACCAATGCAGGAAAGACATCAAACATGTCAGGCCGCACCATTCCTGAGCAATAATCCTTCATTAATGTCCGTTCACCCGTGTTGCATGTAGTGCGCCACTTATCCAGGAGTTGTGTGGCCACACGAAGAGACCTTAGTCCAATGGAGGCAGCAAACCTCCTAGCGTTCTGAAAGTCTGACCCTGCCAGGTCTACTACATCCTTCAACATCACAATCCTTGAATCAAGAAACCTCCTCCGGAGTGAAGGGAAATCGGATGAGGAAATGTCCATTCTTGCGCCGCCAACCACAGGTTCTTGTAGAAGCCAGTGTAAGGAGGTTGTTGCCCCCTGCCTTTGAACATTAAACATGCCCCAAATTTTAAAAAGAGTGCGGTAGAAGGGAGGCAACCTAGAACCATCAACCCCATGTGGCACTGTCAAAAAGAGTGACTTATCAAGCCCCAGCCCCCCACAAGTTCTTAAAATTGTGCAGCTCAGAAGTTTCCAAGCAACAACTGTGGGTCCAGTAAGGAGCTTTTTCACAAACTGCAACCTAAAAGCAGCAGTTCTGCTATGGAAATTTATAAGACCATGTCCCCCCTCTTCCTTTGGCAAAAACAAAACTGACTGTGGAACCCAGTGTAACTTATCCCAGAAAAAGTTCCCTACAACAGACTGCAACTTGTTCAGAAGGTCTGGTGGAGGATCCACACAGGCCAGACGATGCCAAAAGGATGAGGCCACCAGGTTGTTTATAATGAGTACCCGCCCCCTGTAAGACATCTTAGGCAGGAGCCACTTCCACCTTTCAAGCCGCCCAGTAATACTTTCCACTGCCCCCTCCCAGTTTTTCTGCAAAACTTTGTCATCCCCCAGAAAAACACCCAAATACTTAAAACCATCTTTCTTCCAAACTAACCCATCAGGGAGCCCTGGCACCCCTTCCCCCCACTGTCCAAGCAATAGAGCCTTGCTTTTAGCCCAGTTAACTCTGGATGATGAAACTGACCCGAAATCTCTTAAAATGTTAACAATTACCTCTATATCCCCTCTCCCGCTAATTAAAAGGACTATGTCATCGGCATAGGCAGACAGACAAACAGGAAAGGAGAAGCCAGGTATAGACAGACCATTTAATGCCCCTCTTAACCTACGTAAAAGAGGCTCTATTGCTATAGAATACAGCATTCCAGACAAAGAGCAGCCCTGTCTTACACCTCTGCCAACCTTGAAGGGAGCACTTAACCCACCATTGACTTTGAGTATACTCTCTACATCTCTGTAAAGAACCCTGATCTTTCTTACAAAGCCTTCACTGAATCCAAAGGCAAGTAAAGTGTCCCACAGGTACCTATGCTCCACCCTGTCAAAAGCTTTTTCTTGATCTAGCGAAACCAACCCCACATCAATTCCAAGAAGTTTGGAAACATGTATGATGTCACGAATCAAAGCCACATTATCAAAAATAGACCTACTGGGAACACAATATGTTTGGTCCGGATGGATGACCTGGTCCATTACCTTGGACAGCCTGTTGGCCAAAACTTTTGACAGCAATTTGTAGTCGCTACACAAGAGTGACACGGGTCTCCAACACCTAATATCAGTAAGATCGCCTTTTTTAGGGAGAAGTGTGAGGACTGCCCTACGACAGCTCACTGGCAGGAGCCCCCCAGCAAGACTGTCGTTGAGCACGGCAAGCAAGTCCTCACCTATCTCCGACCAAAAAGACTTATAAAATTCTGCAGGAATGCCATCTAGGCCTGGGGCTTTACCACACTCCAAACCCCGAAGGGCTCTCTCCAGTTCCTCCAGTGTCAGGGCAGCGTCAAGCTCGGCAAAGGACTCAATTGAAATTTGAGGCAGATCTCTTAAAAAAAGGCTGTCAGACTCTCCGTCCCTTAGTTCGCTCTTGTATAGGTCCTGATAGAACCGAACAGCTCTATTCCGAATCTCACGATCACCAGTCAATAAAGCTCCAGATTCAGATTTTAAAGAGTGGATCAATCTTTTCTGTCCATTTTTCTTCTTCAGACTAAAAAAGAACTTTGAAGGAACATCCATCTGATCCACACTTCAAAAACGTGAACGGACCAATGCACCCTTAGCATTAATTCCTATTAACTCAGCTAATGCATTCTTTTTTTCTGCCAGATTCTCAATTTCATCATGAGTCCCAGTAGAGTAGGCCAAATTTTGAATTTCCTTTAACTCCTCTTCCAAGATCTCAATAGACCGGGTTCTGTCTCTTGTGATGTTTTGAGTATACTGTTTACATAATTGCTGGATTTGTATTTTACCATAATCCCACCATTGTTGCAAAGAAGCAAAAGAAACTTTACTTTCTCTGAAACCAGCCCAAAATGTTTTAAAAACATCATTAAAATATTTATCATGAGTAAGTGATGTATTGAAGTGCCAGTAAGCACTTTTAGGCTTCACAGAGTTCAACGTGACCCCACACAAAACCAACCCATGATCAGAAAATGCCACAGGGGTTATCTCACAATTCCCAAAAATATTAAGATGGTGCCTAAATGTATAAAACCTATCAAGCCTGGCCATGGAAATCATGCTACCATGAGCATGAGTCCAGGTATATTGCCTGTGTTCTTTATGAAAAGCTCTCCACACATCACTTAGATCATGCATGTGTATACATTGGCTAAGTTTTTTACGTGAAAGCATATGTGGCTCTACATGATTCCTGTCTATGTCACGTTCTGTGCACGTCTCCCCCAACAAATAAATACTCATTACCACTACACCCAGCTATAGTAGTAGACAACTTGTCAAGGAAAGACACTCTATCCGTTACATTTGTAGGGGCATAAACACAAATGAAAGTGAAAACATGATTTTCAACCAATACCCTGACTTTAAAAAGTCTGCCTTGTATAATCTCCACAAATTCATGGGAAGTTGGAGTAAAACCCTTTGCAAATAAGATCGCAACACCACCACTGACGGAAGTGTTATGGCTTAAAGAAGAGAGCCCATCCCACTCTAATGCCCAATCAGCTGCGTTCGCGGTATCGCTATGCGTCTCCTGCAGTAACGGTACCGATCCACTTGCACGACACTTCATTTTGTCGTGTCGCATTCCACTCTAGTCCTATGGGTGACGTCAAGCGACTTTAACACGCCCACAAAGCATTCCGGGAAGGCAGTGCTGCATTTGAAAATATGTCGCGCGTCAAAAAGCTGGGCGAAGCCCATCTTTATGCAAATGAATCCGTTGAACGCTAGGCGACTCTCCAATGAAAGGACGAGGTTGTAGGTCCTTTGTTCTACCACAACGGTGCCTGTGAAACTTTGGTTCCGCTTACAAGACAAATTATGTTTTAACGATCTCTTCCACGACCACCTAGTAGTCCATAAAACAAACGAAACTAGGATTTGGATGAATATATTGACTGTTGGTGTTTCTGGTGAGGATTTGAGGATTTGAGAACATTATTTGTCTTGTAAGCGGAACAAAAGTTTCACAGGCACCATTGTGGTAGAACAAAGGACCTACAACCTCGTCCTTTCATTGGAGAGTCGCCTAGCGTTCAACGGATTCATTTGCATAAAGATGGGCTTCGCCCAGCTTTTTGACGCGCGACATATTTTCCAATGCAGCGCTGCCTTCCCGGAATGCTTTGCGGGCGCGTTAAAGTCGCTTGACGTCACCCATAGGACTAGAGTGGAATGCGACACGACAAAATGAAGTGTCGTGCAAGTGGATCGGTACCGTAACGGCTCCCACACACAGCTGCATGCATCGCGTAGCTGGAGACGCATCCCATTCACTTTAAATTGGCTCACGTGATCCGTTGCCGAACTGAATTGTGGGTCCGTCGCGTAGCGTTTCTCCCGCTGCTCACGTTGAGGAGTTCAGCTGTTGCTGCACCGACAGACGGCACCGGCCAATCAAGCCAATCTACGGACGGCACCAACCAATCACATTACGGTTTTACTTCAAGTCATTTGCATAGCTACCGTCGGGAACACCCACTGGAATACGTTGACGGAACGCAGCTGTGTGTGGGAGCCGTAAGACAACATCTAGCTTTAAACGGAACAGTTCATAAAGTGCCGCCCTCTTCACTGGGTCTCTTGCCCCGTTAATGTTCAGGGAAGCCATACGAACCACACCCATGAATAAAGGCAAAAAGAAAAAAGGAAACTTATGCATATACCTAAACATTGTAAAATTGCGCTTATTTACCGGTGTCACCCAAAAGAACATTCAACTTCGTGATGAACTTTTTCAAGCGGTAACACTCTTGCCTTGTGACAAGACCTTCGGAAATGAACAATTTTGCTTTGGTCATAAATTGCTCTACATCAGGGAAATATTTATCAATCTGAAGTTTCTTAACATGCTTTGTCTGAGTCAGAACTTTTTTAACGTCATCCACAGTATATGACTGAGAAGCAAAACCACTCAAACGCATACTGCAACTGACACTGCAGTCAGAATCAAACTCGCTTTCTGATTCATTCATCACTTCATTTTGACCTTTAGCGTTAGTAAGAACCTTCGCAGTTTTAGTTTTAGCAGATTCATGTGTCTGACTTCGTCTCCTCTTATTTAATCGGGGTCGGGGAATTTTAAACGTTGGGCCTACTTCCTCCGCCTCCATTTGGGAACTTTCGTCTTCCGCATCATTATCATCAGTTTGATCCTCAGCTAATGCGCTGTTTTAGGTGGTAATATTATCGTTGCCACTAGGAACGTCAGGTTCAATTTGGCCATTATCTTTCCCTGCCAACTCTGCAGGACTGTTATGCGGCTGGGTAGCCTCTAGTGGAGGCACCGTGCCCTCTCCCTCTGCTTGACAACCCCCTGCAACCTCCCCCACACTAGGAGAGTCAATAATATCAGGGGATTCTTCAACTGGTTTGTTACTAGTGTTATCCTGCCCAGGTCCACCAGTAGTGGACTCATCTCTTTTTTCGGGAAAGGCCCTCACCAGATGTCCAGTTTGACCACAACCAAAACACTTCATTAAACAAGAGACGTAGATAGGGTAACTAAACCTGTCCACCGTCACATTTAAAGTGAGATCAAAGTCGCTATTGTTGTTCAAAGTCATGTACACAAAACGTCTAAAAGACACAACATGTTTGAGCAATGGGGAATTGGTCGATATTGCTATCTTCCGAATGGGTGACACCAGATTGCCGTAGCGGGAGAGAGTTTCTTTAAGAACATCGTCCTTAATGAATGGCGGGACATTAGAAAGGATCACTTTCTTAGAGGAAAAACTGTGGTGAAAGTGCCGTCGATTACAACACCACGTTCAACGACAGCGTCAACCAGGTCTACCGAAGCCAAAAACAAAACAACCGCACTGTTCATTCGTGCAGCAGAAACTATTTTATCGTGGCCAATGATTTCCCCTATAGCTAAGCTACAATCTTTGATTGATGCTGGCGTTGGCTGTAATTTTAATGCCATGTCGCCGTGTTAAAGATTCAAACTTCTCTTTACCTGAGGCTGCCATGCTCCCAGCACAGCAACAGTGCCTCGGTAAGAGAAGAAATGACCAAACCCCACCAACAACACCTACGTTGTACCAATACCCTCAACAGACACAATAAACATAACAAAGAAGATAAAGAAAGAGAAAAGAAAAGGATCAGAGTACCTGGCACAGCAGCCACACAGCACTCACTCACACGCTCAAGCTCCGCCCACTCGCTCGCATGCGCACAAAGAGAGAGAGAGAGAGAGAGAGAGATCAAACTGAGGAGAGCGGTGTGAAGGTTTTGACTCCGACTACAACTGACCTCATCTCTCTCAGCATGCGCCACCAATTACCCAGGATCCATCTCATCAATCCAATTGTCTTAATTTACGAACTGATCACAGTGGGGACCTTGTTTTACTGCATGGTGTAAGTAACGGAAAAAAAACACAATCTCACAAGGCCCACATTAGCATAGAGAAAATAAAGTTACAGAAATAACATTTGAATGGTGTCTTAACTCTAAGGAGGCCGGAAGGGACCTCAAGCATGACCTCAGGGACATAATGAAAAACAAGGCCATAAGTGTCATGGATTGCAAGGAGTTTGGACCCAGACACACAACAAAGACAACAAACGTTGAATGAAGAGCGCTTTTGCTTTAGGAAACCATGAAACACACAAATGGACAGCATGACTAACACAAACAAATACTCACAAAGCACGGAGGAAACATGAAGGCTTAAATACACAGGGTTAAGGCACAGGTGGACACTGAAACAATAATCAGGGAATTGAACTCAAATCAGGTGAGGGGCGGAGACAGGGAAAACTAGGAACAGGAAGCACTAAATAAAAATATATTTGTAATAGACTAGATCAAATCTATCAGAATAATAGCAATAACAACAAACATACTGTATACAAACCAAAACTCTGTAAGAATGTATTAGTTGTATGGAAGGTAAACAGATGAGTCTTCATATGCATTTTAAAGATTCCAAAACTAAGTAACCCTAGACACCCTCCTTTTGTTGTGACAACATTCACAAACAGAATCATGACACATTTTCACAAAGGTGGAAATACCTTGGTACCTTACTTTGATGGTGCTGTATAAGAAAGAAAATGTATTAGGGTCTTACAGTATATACTGCAATGTCATATAAGTGGTTATTCAGTGCTTTTTGGCAGCTGTGGCCTACTAGTTTTGGGCAGCTGCCTACTGGTTAAGGCTTTGGGCTTGTAACCGAAGGGTTGCCGGTTTGATCCCCGACTCAGTAGGAAAAATGTGGGCGGGGGAAGTGGTTGAGCACTGCTCTCCCATGCCCACATCCATGGCTGAAGTGCCCTTGAGCAAGGCACCAAACCCCTCACTGGTCCCCGAGTCCTGCTGTAGCAGGCAGCTCACTGCTCTGGGTTAGTGTGCTTCAACTCACTGTGTGTTCACTGTGTGCTGTGTCTGTTTCTGTTTCACTAATTCACCGATTGGGATAAAGACAGAGACCAAATTTCCCTCATGGGATCAAAAGAGTATATATACTTATACTTTCAGAATACATCAAATAACATGTCACACCAGTGTTGTAATTATGTGCCACCATTCTTGTTGAAGCCATCGAGTTTTGCAACAGGGCACCTGCTTGTGGAATGCACACACACACACACACACACACACACACACACACACACACACACACACACACACACACACACACACACACAGAGCTGAAAAGGCTGTCAAAAGACTGACTTGTCCCTTGAGATTGTGGCATCAGGCTTAAGAGAGGCTCTCCCCTTTCATACCAGCGCCTGGATTATGACACTGTTTAATGTGCGGAGCGCCACAGCCAGTCTGAGCTGACAGCCCCACAAAGCGCTGTTCTCTGCCCACCCTCAGGTGATCAAAGGCCCAGGGGGAGAGCAGTGCTCTGCCTGACTGATGGAAGAGCTTTGTGACTTCCTCTCAAAAGCCCACATAAAAGCAACTTTGAGTCCAGTAGTAAAATGAACAGCTGTAGTGAGAGACAGGTCCTATCAAGAGAAAGTGTTTTTCAACTAAGGAGAAGAAGAAAGAGATATGGGAAGTTTTCAACTAAGGAGAAGGAGAAAGTGACGTAGGAAGTTTTCAACTAAGGAGAAGGAGAAAGAGGCATGGGAAGTTGAACACTGTGGTACAGTATAGCCAAGAGGAGACTTCTTTGACCTTAAAGTGAAACCTGGAACAACAACTTCAAGGTTATTTGGCTACATGGTTATTGAAAGAACTGAGTTTTCATTGAGATTAACAAGTTGAAGGTTGAGTGCTCAAAAATAGTCTTTGATTTAGGCCATGAGTAAGAAATCTCTCTTTTCATGCCAATGTGATCATCCTTTGAATTTGCCTTGACTCAGTCTGTATTACGACTGTGCTCTGCTCCTGTTATATTCAGCTTGTTTGCTTAAAAAGCAGTAGCTTACACTTCCTTCATTCATGACTGAAACTACTCTATTGTGCCATGGTTGTCCTGTGCAGAGTAGGAGTCTCATGACTACTGATTTTTAATAGTTTTTCATAGTAGTTCTCTACTAGTCAACTAGTTGTACCAGTGTTAGTGCTAACATTACTGCTAGAGTTAGCTGTGTGCAGCAGGTGTTTCATCCTTAGATGGTTATCCACGGCAAAGATGTTCTTATCGTATGTTAGTACAGTTGTACACAACTATACTGCGGAACAGATCTAATTTTTGGTGCGGTACTTCCATACATAGGAATAACTAGCCTATTTAGCCTCTAGCCATTTTGTCCTTAACTTGTTGAGCAGCACCCACTATAGTGACTTTAGTAGTTGACTAGTTGATAGAGGATGAAACCCTTACTCAGACATCCCAACTTGCAAAAAGTAATTTCAGGGAGGCATCACGAACTTTAGCCTATACAATAATGTCAGTACAACAAATAAGGAAGGCCTATAGATAGAAATTGTGAAAATAAAATATGTAGATTTTGGTAGTTTGGTCTTTTCATGTAGCCTTGGCAACTAGCCATCTAGTAGGCTATAGGCCTGAATAATATGCACATGAATTGACACTTGTTAAACTCACCTCAACATGTATTTTTCAATCATTTAACCCGCTATGGGCAATGCTAAAGTCACTGTTTACAAACAGTGCAGCGTGCAAGACTAGGTCCATCATTATGTTTTACTCTTATGAGACAAGGGTAGCCTACACTTTGAAATGGGTCTTACATTTTCCTTTTTATGAGGCACTGACTACCATGACGCTCCTGTTTCTACTGAACTGATTAATTAAGTTCGGGAGAAAAGACATAAAAGCCCGCCTACACTGAAAACTGATTGGTTGATTTAGCGAAACAGGCCAATCAGGATGCTCTCTGTCTTGGATGCGCTCAGACACACACGCACCACCCCTCTCTCTCTCTCCCCTCGTGTGCGCGCTACACTCAGATGCACACGCGGTCTCGCATGCGCGCTCTTGATCGCTCACTCTAGATTCCGGGAGATTTTATCTAATTTGCGGGCGTCAGGGAGCCGCTATCAATATGCGGGAGACTCCCGGAACTTCCGGGAGACTTGGGATGTCTGCTTACTGAGCATGACGTTGGTACAGCTCAGTGATTTGAACTCAGTCTTTATCATCCACACCCAAACTTCATGATCAAAAAGCTCTCACCACTGGAATGCATGACCCAGATAAATATGTGCTAATATGGATTTGTTGTTAGTTAGAGGCACGCATTGGGATAGCAGTGTTTACAAACATCAATCATGGACATGTTTCATGTACCATTTTACATTTGTACTGCTTATTTTCTCTTGCTTGATGAAAGTTCTAGACTTGTGCCTTTTACCATTGTGATGTCGAATAGAGACTTACAGACTTACTGCAAGAGACTTACAAAAATATTGAATCTGACTAATATCCCCTTGTAGTTCCTCTAATGAGATTGGGTCATGATGATAATGATTTGGGTCAACTGGCAAAAAGGAAGCAAAAATTGGAAATGACTGGGAGCATAATGCTCATGCACAACCTTCTCAGACGACATCAAGGCAGGACTTCATGACAGTGAACCTAAAACAAAGGCTGAGAGCAAGATTTTTAAAAGGAACCTCAGCAGTTCACAGTCATACCCAGCAACACAGAACAGAAGCTCTCTGTGCTTGCCTGCATGGGGACAAATGTAGAATCAGAGAGTGGTTGTAAACCAGTGATTACCAGGCACATGATAAGAAATGCCAGAACAGCGGGGGGAACTGAAAATAGACCCTCATGTGAAATTTAATCTGCTGGCTGAAAGTTGTGCCCAATTTTTGGAGAAATTCAATTTGAAAACAGGTATGGGAAATGGTGCTGTCGTGGATTTTTATACTGTTATGTCTGTAGTAATTACATCACAAAAAGGCTGAAGCCTTTCTTATCTTTCTGCTACTATATAAGAATATATTCTCCAAATCAAGCCCCTTGTTTTCCCATCCAATATACTGTGTGTAGGCCTACATATGATATGAGAAAATTAATAGTCTGTTAGGCAGTTATGTGAAGAGCAAGACATTCTTTTTAAGATTTTGTTTGTTAAGTGAAAAAATGTCACATTTTAGATGAACATTGACAAATTGATTTAAGGCCATCTTTTTGATTTTGTAGATGTCTGCCAATTTTTATTCTTTTTTATTCTAGAGGCTTCTGAAGCTCTGTGAAGTCTTGGTGACGTAATAAGCAAATTGTTTTTAAGTTTACAAATAAACATATTGAAGGTTTGCATTTATTTTTTTAAATATTACACCACAAGATGTTAGAGTGGTAAGAAACATGCATTTTTGATTCAACACAAACTTAATAACCACAGTATACAACAAACACCCAGTGTATGTAAAATCTCTATTTACTGTAATCACAGATAAATGTGCATCCTATTATTTCCTCTCAGTCCCAGTCCAAAATGGGCCTTTGAGTTTTAATGAATTATTCCAACTCCAGGGAGACTATAAAGAATCCCTCATTCATACGCAAATGACAGATAACAATCATACAACATTTACTTTTATCCAATATTATTTGGCACACATGGAGTCACATCACATTACAATGAAAAAGATTTTACTGGAATGTACACCAACCCTATACTATGCAACACAGTGAGGTTTCAGCATGAAAATCACATCACGTTGTGGATAGGCAGAATCAGACAGTGCAGACACAGTGTGTGTGTGTGTGTGTGTGTGTGTGTGTGTGTGTGTGTGTGCACGCGTGTGATCTGCTGTTGGTCTAAGACTTATTAAGACTTATATTTGGCAAATCTTCTATTATCACCTACAGCTCACACAATAACATTGCAATTTTATAAATACAAAGTTTTGAATTTGAATTTACTTGAATATAAATACTGAAATGAAAGTTTGCTTCCAAATAACACACACAACCATACGATTTAGACTGCAATTCCACAGTTGAATACAACGACCAACAGAAACACATAGGGCACAAATGTCACATGGCAAACAAACAAAAGTACTGAGTGTTATATTTCAGTCCCACAACATGTGATATGAAAAGCACAACATCAGCCAACTACATACAAATTTGTTTCTGACTAAGGAAATGTACCATAAAGAAAATGGGCCACAACATATGAAATTTCATTCAGTGTCTTGAAATTGACTCTAGATAGTTTCTAGTTTAGAGTAGTTCTGGTTAATTTCAAGTATTGTGCCGCAATAAAATCCAAAGGACCATAATCAGCATCAACTTGGTGATTGATTCCACTGTAATTATGATGTGCACAGTCGTTTTCAGTCTCAAATCAATGTACTTGGTGTTGGTTCTCAGAACCCTGTTTTCCCACTTTTTGTCTCAACTGTGGAAATTATGAAATTAAAACTAAATAGTTGAAAATAAATGATATTAATCTCCCCTGTGGCTCCTGCAAAGGTAGAGCCTTCACTGTGCATATAAACACCTCATCTCACACAGGTTTGTGTTCATCAACATGAATCCAGTCTCAGTAAAGGACCAGTGCTACACTAGCGGATTACTCTATCAATACAAAACTCCTACACTAATATATATTGCATCTTCCTCATTACTGAAACAATGCATTGGACTACAACCCCAACCAACAGAGGGCGACGCATACACTGGGAGGAGTGACCAGAGACCTGAGTTCCCCTGCTGCACTTGGGCAGAGTGTGAGGGTCATATGGGGAGACAGGCTCCCCTCCCTCATCAGTTCTTCAGTGCTGCGAGGCTGGTCACACTGTCCTCTCTCCCCCTTCCTCTCTCCCCCTCTGGCTCCGCTTTGGCTGAGGCTGTGCCCAGGGCCTTACGGGGACCACTGTGGGCAAGCAAGGTCCTCTGCCAGCCGGTGTCCCGTCCGCCCCCTCCTGCTTGGTGTCCTGCTTGTTGCTAAGAGTAGATGGTGATGACCTCTCTGCCCCCGCCGCGAACTAGCAGCACCCGGTCCAGACCTTCGATCAGAACCTCCAGGAACTCCATGTCTGAGAGAGGCGTGTCAAGGACAACTGGGCTGTGACATGATGACGCTGGAGAAATGCTGCCTCCAGGCCTCTGCAGTATTAGAGGGCACTTTTGTTTACATTCTGGAGATATGTAGCTCACACATGCAAAGAACGTTGCGTTAGAAAAGTTTATCTACGACTATTATATAAACTGCAGATACAACGGAACATAAATGAATGTGTATGACTATTTGCTGATTTGATTAGGGGTGTAGATTGCCAGTGAGGCAACAAATGTAAGACACGCACAATACAATATTATTGTGATTCTTCACATTTTATGACGCAGCAGGAGCATTGCAGCCCCGCATTTTATGACACAGCAGCAGAATTTGATTTTGCAATACATTATAATTCATTTGTGCAATATTTTTACGATTCATACAGGGTGTTTCTTTTATACGGAGCCCCTAAGGGGACATGAGCAAAAAAAATCTAAAGTTTAGTTTCATGTGCTCACAGGAAACTTTCATGAGCTCACCTGAAACTTTCATGTGCTCACGTGAAACTTTCATGTGCGCACATGAAAGTTTCACGTGAGCACATGAAAACTTTGTGTGCACACGCAAAACCTTTTCACATGAAACTTTCATGTGCGCACATGAATCTTTCACGTGAGCACATGAAACTAAACTCTGTACTTTTAGGCCTCATGGCATGGCAATTTTTCCTAGACTCTGCACTGTAAGCCCAAAAAGTCAAACTAACTCAAAATAATGATTTAACACAACTTAGGTCATGGAAACCTGAAACTAACTCATACATTTTTTTCCTGACTGAAAAATATGTAGTTGAAAGAGCAACTCAACTGTTTCAAGTGTTACCTAAAGTACCCATGATCTGCAGGGTGTGTGGGTGTGCATTTGACAGTTGGCTGCTCTAAAATACCAATGCAATGCTGGACTGGGGCTGTGTCTTTATAGTGAACACGTGCTGTTTGATGCATATACAGTGAACTTTATTGACCTTATTCACCTTAAGTCACCTTAAATCTAAATATTTGAGTTACAAGAAATCAAATTAAATATTTGTCTTAAATTGATTGAGTAAATACATACACATTTTTAAGGTAATTCGTTTTCTCAAATATTCTAGAGTTAGTTTGAAAGTTCAGGTTTACAGTGTGACTGCCTTCCATTCTGTCAACTATTTCCACTGCCACACAAGAGAAGCACAAGGTTTTGTGCCATCTTGTGGACTTCAGAAGGAATGTTATCCCTCCACTAGATTTGATAACCCCATCATTTTTGCATATTCCTGTTATACGGGAGACTCATTTATGGAATGGGTTTCATCCACTGTAATGAAAGGATACAGTTCTCATCACCGCCCCTGTTCTTTGGTGGCCCCGGCATGTTGAGCAGCACCAGTCGAGACCCTTGAGATTTGCTGACCACAACCTCATTCAGTTTGACTGCTGTGTGCATTCTGCGGACATTGGACTGGTTCCTAAGAGACGCAGCGTTGGTGCCCACAGCAAGAGAAGCGTTGGTTAAATATTTCACATTACTCTGGCGTGGGTGAATACAGACGCTCTGTGAAAGAGCGGGTGCAGACATGAATGGGGTGGCTAAACAGGAAGACTCCACCAGCCTGTCAAAGTGCGTAATGGCAGCAGATTTTTAAGGAACTCTTTAAAGAGTTCCTTAAACTCTTTAAAATCTTTGCCAGCTGCAGTCATCTCTGTTGTCAAACATTGCATACAGAATTGATATCTCTGCTGAATCTTGTTATCATTTCAAATGACAATACTAAAGTAATGATTACTTGAGTTTTGAATATGAGGGTTTGGAAAATAACATACGTAACAGGAGTTAACTAAGAGAAATAAACAGTAAAAAAGAAAAAGAAACAAAGCATACAGATCACTACAATTCTTAGCTACCAAGTAATCAGGTTACCAGGTAATTATTAGCCACAACATTGTCATCCACACACTAATACATTTTTAATCTCTATTAAGTCAGCTTTGATTAAAAGTGTCTTAAGCATGCAAAATGATGTAGCATATCATTCATCTGAAAATCATGCATCAAATCATTTGTATATTAGTAGCAAAGTCAGTCACAGCCCCAAACCTTCCCAACATGCATATATACAAAGGGAAACTTGACTTACAGGTTCTCCCATTCTCTAGAGGAGGAAACAAAAAAAGAACACACGATACTCACTGTTAGTTAAAAAATGAAAACATAGCTACTGATCTGCTAATCGGCTTCAGTGTACAGTGTTATGTGTGCCATAACTTTGGAGTGCTCAAGCATTTCTAATTGTTCAGTTAAAGAACAGGAAATACTGTAGGCCACTGTTACAGCACACAATGCAGCGTCCACCAGAGGGCGCACTTACGGTTTCATGTTGAACATGTCACGCACTGCCATGCTGGCCTCACGGTTGCGGTTCCTCTCTGCCACAAGCTTCTCCTTGGTCCAGGTCATGTGGACCCTGTCTGGGCTGGTGGTCGCTCTGTCGTTCAGGGAGGCGTGGGCCTTTGTGTTCCGGTCATGGATCAGCTGGGCCTGTGAGAACATAAAAGCAGTGAGATGCAACGCAACACTGTGTCCAGCAAGGCACCTGTCCACAATCTTTACAGTTAATTCCCATGTATTAGCCGCACCATGTATAAACAGCAGGACAGTGTTTTATACAAATGAAGAAAAACATGTATTAACCACACCCATGTCTTAACCGCAGTGGCCCATAGCCCAATGAATCAGAACAAGATCGTGCTTTAATCATAAAGAAGAATGAAGAGAACAAATGCATTCCCATGTATAGCCTACACCCGTGTATTAACCTCATAGCTAAAGACATTTTGCAAAATCAATTATTAAATCTAGCAGGGTTAGCAGGGAAAGTATTAAACCTAGCAGGGTTAGCAGGGCAATTATTAAATCTAGCAGCAGGGAAATTATTAAACCTTGCAGGGTTAGCAGGGAAATTACGGTAAATTTACTCCAATTTCAATGGTATTTACTTAATAGATGCACACGCAGCCTATTACAGGATGTCTTTATTATACATATGTTATAATTGATATTTTAATCGTATTAGAATATGCATAGGCCTACAAGTAAAAGTTTACCCTTTTTTTGTGTGAACTGTGTGGTTTCAAAACCAATTCAAATTCAGAACCAATTGTGTGTCTAGTGCTAAAATGCAAGTAGGTTTGACACTCTCATCCACAGGCATTATGCCATCACGTTGACTAAGCAAATGGATTCAATGTAAAAACTTAGCATAAATGGTTTGTTCCTCAATACAATAATTTGACCAGAAAACAATAATTTGATATATATTTGAATAAATTGTTTTCCTACACTGTTGTTCTGCATCCTCAAAAACTTTCATTCTGCAACCTGATGGCAACCTTGGTCTTGTTATAAGAAGAAGATCCTACCAAGTTCCTAGATAGGCATGGTGCCAAGAAATTGTTACTCGATCAGGTCTATAAAACTATAACATACGTATGCTGTTACTATGAGTGCATGTAAGCAATGGCAATAGGTCCAAATTTCATAGCAATGCATACGGGGGAGACTGAGCGGAAAACTGCTGAAGTGGATGGATGGATGGATGGATGGAAGGATGGATGGATGGATGGAAGGATGGATGGATGGAGGGATAAACCAAAAGATGAGGTATAGTTGGATGAATGGCATAGTGGAAATGGAGGACGGAGACTGGGCATGGCTGAGCAGTGGTATCCAGAGAACACCATAGAACTACCTCATTGTCAATAGTGAGCATGATGACTGGAACCTGCAAGGTGTTTGGGGAAGTAGTGTCTGTAGGTGGCTTCTTCCTCTTGATGGAGTTGCGTGAAGTGTCTGTAATGCTCTGAATCTGGAGAGCCGTTAAAAGGTGTACATTCCCCACACAGGGTTGGCAGCAGGGTGAGAGAGGCCACCATTACTTACTGTGCTAAGTGCTAATACACAACACCACACCAGAATGAAGAACCCAAGGATATTACTAGAAATGTCAATGTAGTTCAACCAGTTGAAGAAATGAGTTAATGAGTTACTGTCTTTCAGTCAGAACAGCCCTGGAGCAAAGACAAGATAACACCCTCTGAACCTGAACTTCACACCACTATAAAATCCTTGTAAAATAATGCAACTACTGAGCAAGCACAAAAGGTTAGGTTCACAGGCGAGCACCAAGGGGTTCATTGTTTTGCAGGTTTTGTAGTCACAGTACCTCTCTCTCCCGCTCTGTCTTTGAAAGCTGCATTTGTTTCAGCATCTGAGAGCGCTGTTCCATCACCAGGGTCTTCTCATAGGTGAAGGCTGAGATATCACTCTCGTGCTTCAAAGGTATAAAAACAGAATGAAAGGCAATACACCCAATATCTAATCAGGTTATGCTTTGAGTTACAAACCTTGATTTGTACAGAGATAATGGAACACAATCATGTTAATAATTCATAAATGTTAACATGAGAAATGTCCTAGTTATGAAATAGTTTTATGCAGGTAGCTGGTAAGTAACTAGTAAGTCTTGATAAGTCTTCCCACCAAACTTGTTGTTTCATATCAAGTCATTTCGTGAGACGTACCATCTCCACAACTTCCACCTCAGCATCTAGGCGTAAATGGTACATGAACTTCTGCAAGTCCTTCTTCATCTGGATGCTGTTGTCATCCAAATGTGCGACTGTGAAGATACGCATTTTACATTTCCTCCAGACCTGAAATATAAACAAACAGGGTGTACTCAGTGGCTGAAACTTTTGAAAAGATAAGAGAAAAGGGCGCAGGGAGATGAAATGGTGTAATAACCCAAACCAGGAAACAGAAACAAAATACTGTTTCATATGAGAAGTGGAAACAATGTGGTGAAAGCGTTAAATAAGTAGGAGTTGATGAGTGTGTGAGAGCAAGAAGCAATGAGTGAGTGAGTTAGTGGGACTTTGAAAGTAGGTGAAAGAGAAAGCAAGGGAGTGAATGAGAGTCAATGAGTGAAATGTGCTTGATCATACTTTGTGTTGGCGGATTAGGAAGGGCAGGAGCATGAGAAGGCCTCCGTCATGGACAATCCACCACACATCAATAGTGCCTCCATTCAAGCACTCATTGTTGGCAGGAAAGTGGTCGATATTTTTAGCCACCAGCAGGCACTGGTGTGCTGCTGTGGTCTCACGCACAGTCTCTATGGGAGAGAGTTGAGAGCGATCAAAAGAGCGAGGTCAGGACGTAGCATCCACTTAAGTACACAGATTCTTCTTACAATAGGCTGGTGATGATTTGGCCTCCTTAGTCATACCAGTTATTATATCAGCACCTGGCTAGATTAAGGGATAACATTGTTGAATTACTTTTAATACAACAATCAGAACTGACTTGATCTCTGTAAAGAAATTATGATCTCAGATGTATAATTAAGGCCATAACATGGAGCTTTAGTGCAGTGTCCCTCACCGATGAAGTTTTGGCAGCAAAGGGAATTCTCTGCCTGCTTCCAGTTGACGGGCCAGGCCATAAGCACTGTGTTGTGCTTCATGCCTCCCAGCCCGGCGGACTGGATGAGGTGGGAGAAGCCGTCCCGCAGGTTAGATGAGACTACCACATGGCTAAAGCCTTTGGTCCTCTCAGATGACATTGTAGCCCTCACATTCTGCCAAAAGAACAGACCATGGGTCGAGGAAGGGGAATGAATGGAAGTATTAAGCAGAGAAGCGCACACATAACATAGCATGTTGTCTTCAATAATCTCATAATCTTATTCCACAACAGAGGGTTGAGCGTGTCTGCTGATTTGGGGAAACAGGGACTATAGTCCAATTTAAACCATTCCACATAATCATCGGCTGTGGAATCAGCATAATTACCCCAACGGACCAGTTTATTCTCATTTCTTAACATTCCACTTGACTGGCACATGTTTAGACATAGGTAAGGTAAGGTTACATAAATAAGAGGTCACACAACAAAATGATAAATAGATTATGGTTACCCTAAAAACTGGATAATGACCCAAGACAAAAATGAACTACAGCCATCCTATTTACAAAAAAGCTGTGAACTTGTAAGTCATTTTCAGTGTCATTACATGACATCATGGGAATGCTGACAGAAGAAATGTTGTGTCACCATAACAGCACTGGAAGGCACGGTCAGTGTGTGTGTGTATGTGTGTGTGTGTGTGTGTGTGTGTGTGTGTGTGCATGTGTGTGTGCGTGTGTGTGTGTGTGTGAATAACCTTGCCTGGCATTTGACCTCTGGGTGCTTTAATTATCGCAAGGCATGAGACATTGATCTGTGCCGCGAGGCAGATAAACCAATTAAACTTGATGCGGAAAGTGAAACGTTGAGAACCAGGAAGCAGATTAATATGCCAAACTGATGACCAGCTGTGTGTGAGTGGACCAAAGGTTGTTGACGAGGGGGTACACCTTAATTCAGCATAGCAGCTATGAAATGTAACTGAAGTGTAAGTGTGGGTCATCACCTTATCACAGTGTCATCTTATCACAGTGTCATCTGAACACTGTCCTTCAACAAAAGTGACACTCACACTCCCTGTCTCTGTCTGTGTCCGTGTAACGGGAGCCTCACCTGTTCAGATTGCTTGGCGTCAGCGCGTCGGGTCATGTAGGTGCCCTCCAGCACTGAGCTGACTATGGTCAGGCCCTTTCCTGCCTTCAGCTGG
Source organism: Alosa sapidissima (assembly GCF_018492685.1). NCBI lineage: Eukaryota > Metazoa > Chordata > Actinopteri > Clupeiformes > Clupeidae > Alosa > Alosa sapidissima. The sequence continues at coordinate 51,607,461 of NC_055957.1, read as the reverse complement.
GTGGTGAGGGAGAGGAGGCGAGGGTGCTTGACCGCCAGGTCTGTGTCCAGCTTCAGCAGTACCAGTATCTGTGGCCTTGGGGGGGTTAAGCATAGGTCAGAAAAGAGAGAAAGATATTAAAAGTTTTGTTTTCATCTGTTTCATTTGTTGTGCATCTGTGCAGTGTGCAGCCTCAAACCCAGCTTGGATGTAGATGAGTTGTTGTTGAGTGTAGATTGTTAACGGTAGAACAAAGAAGAAGAACAAAATTATTCATAAAATATTGATTTAATGTTGATTTTCTCTTGACCAATATGTTTGTTCTGACTGAAAATGACAATGTCACATGCCAAAAAGTTGCAAGACAATGTTGGAGACACATGGAATAAAAAAAAAAGCGTTTTCATCTTTTTTTTTCTTTTTTTTTATGAAAAATGGCATGTCGAAAATTATTCATACCCTTTTTAAATAATCAATAGAAACATTTTTATTTGCATTCACAGCTATCTAAATGGTTCATATAATACCTACCAAGCCTCTTCATGACTTCACAATGATTCTAGACTGCACCTTTTTAACAGCAATCTGGGTTTTGAGTCAGGAATGATTATTTGCCATCACTCTGGCCTTGTGCTCACTTTTTTGACAAATTGAGGTCTGGACTGGCTTTGCCACTCTAACATGTTGATATTGTTCTCGGTTAACTATTTCTTACCTTGTTTGGCTGTATGTTTAGGATAATTGTGATTAAGAACAACAGCTTTTCTCTGCCTACGAGACATGTCATAACCTGCAAACAATCCACAAGTCAGCTCTGCTAACCTGCCTGTTACATCTCATAGCCTAAATACTGTATCAGAGATGTACTCAAAACGTCACATGCCCAGGTTGTGCAATGTTGCAGGGGAATCAATGTGTTTCATTGGATGATTAAAGTTCTTAAGAAAGTTGAGGTTGGTATGAGAGGGAGTGTAATGTGTGCGTGAGCAACCTTGTCCATCTTGTACTCATCTTACTCATCTTGCACTGGATCATCTTTCTTAATCTAAATATTATGATCACAACAAGTCTGGGCAAATTACTAAGTAAGCACCAGTCAGATGCCTAATCACCAAAAGTAGACTATTGGTTTTACCAAAAATATTTGGCAGTATTTTTAAACTACAAAAATACATATATAAAGTATTTTGATACAAAATACAAAGCTTTTGCTTTTTTCGAGCCACAGCAGTATTGCCTCCTCTATGTGTAAGTGAACATCAGTTTGAAAGTGTGGTGGAAACATCATATCTTTATACTGCATGTTTGTCTATCCGTTTAGCCATGTTCCAGATTACCTCCAGTTTTTGGTGTGGGGCGGGGCCTCCTCCAGTTTGACGAGGGCATAGTGGGCTGCATTGAGCGACAGCCCGCGAATCCCATCACCCCACTCTTTCTCTGCCCTGAGAATAGAATACAGGAAACACATGGTACTCATGGCATAAGCAAACTCATGGCATAAGCAAACACAAGATACATGTAAATAATATACAGAAATGGATTGTACAGTACAGTTCTGTCACCGATGGTGTTATCTTGATGCTATCACAGCAACAAACATGTTTTTATACTGCATATCTACTGCCTGATATCAATCTACTCTGATTCAGCAGAAATATTACAACTGAAAAAAAAAAAACATGTGAATGTGAATGGAGGAAACCATCTTACCCTCTGTATTCTATATACTTATAGATACATCCAGCTATCAACATCGCTACCAAGGCGTAGTACCAGGAAGAGATGAACATGAGGGAGAGGCAAAGGCTCATTCCCAAGAATGACAGAGTCCTGTGAGAACATAAACAGAGCCTTTAACCATAATAAAGACGAGTATGACATTTTTGCAGATAAGGCTGCCACCAAGTTGTTAATAATTAAATCTTTGGAATGAACACATTTAAAAGGGAATGTGTAATTACTACTAGACATCTTCTGAAATCCAGTGATGGATTTGATATTAAGTTGTTTGACTGAGAGACAGCACAATTCTTTATGTTAATTTAAATGTGAAACTTTAATAGGGTGTGACAGTGGCCATGACTCACCAGTGATAGAACTTAAACCTTGGCCTCCAGTTTGGGGTGCGCAGTAAGGTCTGGACAGCACAGGCCAAGTTGACAAACAAGTAACACATCAAGAAGAACCTGCCAGCAGATGACCAGGATAAGACAGATGACAAGACCAACAAAATACACCACAATAGGACCATAAGCAGAAAAGGAGAGGAAAGGTCATTTAAAGGGAAGTACAATAGAACTTACTGACTAGAAAATACATGTCCCTGTTACAAGGTTAAATACAAGGAAATCTCTCTCTCTCTTACTTTCTCTCTCTCTCTCTCTCTCTCTGTCTCTCTCTATCTCTGTTTGTATGTGTGTGTGTGTGTGGGTGCATGTAGAGGTGAACTCACATTGAAAGGATAGGAGCAACCAAGTCCAGGGAGGCAATCAGAATCCCAATCTCACAGATGCCCGCGGTCAGCAGCAGAGCCCAGGTGGGCTCTCCATTGGACTTCCCATGACCAAACACCTGTACAGTATCACATTCAATCTCAGTCAGAGGAACAGCGCATCATTAAACTGTCATCATTCCGTTACACTTTACTTGACAGCATCGACATAAGAGTGACATGACACTGTCATGAACGTGTCATGAACAAGTCATAAACGTTTATGACATAACGCTTCTGTCATTAAATTTCATTCGGTTTTTGTCATAACAAGTTAGGGTTAGGATTAGGGTTAGGGTTAGGGTTAGGTGTTAGGTTTGGATTTAGTGTTAGGGCTAGGATTAGGATTAGAGGTTAGGATTAGGATTAGGGTTAGGGTTAGGATTAATGTGTCATGACAGTGTCATGTGTTCATAACAGTGTCATGTCACTCTTATGTCGATACTGTCAAGTGTTATACCCATCATTCTAAGGCCATTCTTATCGAATGTGAATTGAATGCAATATTTCCGGACAAATCTGACAAATGATGATGTCTGCACAAAGTATGCACACTGTGTTGGGCACCATACCATGTGTGTGTGTGTGTGTGTGTGTGTGTGTGTGTGTGTGTGTGTAGGCTTGTAGCTGAATATGCCTGTGTATGCCCACACACCTGCAGGAAGGGCACAATGCCGTCTCGTGCAATGGCCTGCAGCAGACGTGGTGCACCAGTGAGACTTTGAAGTCCCGCCCCACAGCAGGAGAAGAAGGAGCCAATCACAATCACCCATGGAGATGGCCAGGACAGTGTGCCAATCACAAGGTTCCTTTTTACAGAGTCTCCGAACCTGTTGAAGAGTAAACAATCACATGATGAAAACATAGATAAAAGTTTGACACATACAATATTTGCATGCATTCTTCAGATTTCACAACCAAAATACATACATTCATATTCTCATAGCCTTTCACAAAACAGTGTTTGCTTTAAAGAAATATTCAACCACTAGGCAAACAGTCAATGACATAACAACATGACAAAACAAAGTAGTTCAAACAGCACAACAGAAGCAAAACACAGACAGAAAGATAAGTGTAACAGTGAGGAGAGGTTTTAAAAAGCAGCATAAAAAACTGTGAGGATATGGATAGGGTTTTGGAGCCATATAACTAAACCAGCCAACCATGAAAGACAAAAATAACCATGTTACACTAGTCAAAGTGGAGACTTGTGCTTTTGAGCCTCTGTTTTGATTATGTGTCAACAAATGACTTTGACAAATGACAATGAAGTCTGAAGAAAACACTGTCATGCCAAACATTAAGCCACAGGAAGAAACTAAAACATGGCAAAGTAAATTTGACCAAATATGATCAGTTATGGGCCGACATACAGTAGCCTAATTTCTGTTTGTTGGCTGCAAAAAGCAGTTACTGTGCAATAACTTAATTTCCTCATAATGTTGGGCATTTATGAACATTGGTCTCAAGACTGTTTTGAGGCATGTTAGAAGAGCTCGATTCAGTATTAGCGGTGGTGACTTTTGGGTGGAATCAGAGGGATAGCAAGTTCAACAGTCTAGTGTTGTAACTACCCAGTGAAACACCCCGAGAGACAGAATGAGCAGAATTTAAAGCTGGTTCTGTGCTCTCTATCACTCATACAAACTGTTTACATAGGGGATGGTGAGCTTGCAGTGGAACTGTAACTGATATAAATCTGTCTGTGTCAGCAGAGTCATGCAAACTGATGCCCAAGTTATGATCCCCATGGATATTATCAAGGAAAGGATCTGAATTGCAGTGTTTTATGTCTGTCTCTTAAGTGCAGCCATTATGGAAGAAACCTTACTGTCTCACAGGTATAGAAGTGCAGAGTGCAGGTAGGATAACATTATATTATTTATAAATACATTGGGTATTCATTGAATAACAGGAAAAAAAGAGAAAAAAACATACTTGTCTCTGAGAACCACGCCTTCGATACAGGCTCCAAATAGCACAACACAGGAAATGTCTAAAGTTGGGTTATGAAAAAATAGTTCAATGCATTATGGATGAACACACACACACACACACTGAGCGAGAGAGAGAGAGAAACAGAGAGAGAGAGTCCTCTGAAAGGATACAGATGAATGATGTAGTGGCTATGGCCACGATAGTGCCAATAGGAATGGACCTCTGAGCATCTCGGAGATCTCCAGACCTGTTAGACCCTGCCATGATTCCTGCAACACAGATCACACATTTAATAACCCTATCCAGCAGGGGCACTGCTAGAAAATGTTCCCCTCCATAATATATTATTATGGGGGGGCCAACAACAGCAACAACATCGGTCTCATACAGACTCTTTCTTATTTTGCCCTCCGAAGCCTGCCATGGGTGTTACTCCATTGATAGAGAGTCATGTCGCTTTCTATTCATCTCATTCATCAAACAGATTTGTCTGGTAACCACACCACGTGTACCACTCACCTGTAACTGAAGGGAAGTAGATGCCCACCAGCAGTGTGAAGCAGGTGGCGATGTCATTGAACACATAGGGCCTCGGGGGGCCCTCGTATTTGTCCTCAAATTTGTCATCTGCTGGAATGGATGGCTGGTTCTTCTTCTCCACTAGCATTCCATTGGGACCATAGTCCCCCCACATGTTGTCTGTGGAAAAACAATGATTTGGCGTCTTAAAGAATCTATAACTTTCCTAGGCTTAGAGAGTGTTTTCTCATACAATAAATGATTAACTACATGTGACATACAAGGTGGATTGAGGATACAATGGAAATAAATCCTTACATCCCCTTGGAGAGTCAATTGTAAATGGACCTCAAACATAACAAACATCAGAATGCCTCTCTGCTAACTATAACTCAGTACACCTATAAATGGAGTCATGATGAAGAGCGCATGCTGAAATACCTGAAATGACCCCACTCAGGAGCCCTGGGATGCCTTGGATCTCAGTCACGTTGTTCAGGTTGAAATAGTCGTCGCAGGTGGCGTCCACAGTGGTGTTGTCGCAGAAAAGCCCCCACAGCTGTGTGGTTTTCGTCACGTTGTTGACCACCTCCAGCTTCTGACACAAGTCAAAGTCACAATTCTGTAAAGATCGGTTTCCCAGCAGACAGATTCTACAGAGGGACAAAGACATAGTTATTAACAAACTGCAGTGAGACATGAGGTACTGTACTGCATATAAGTAGTCGCTTACGCAGCCGTCGCTGTGGCTATGTGGCACTGCTGAAAGATAGACACTTGCGCCCTGTGATATGGCGACCTGTAGGCTACTCGATGAAGAAATTGTGCAGAGCGGATGCCAGACTCACGGAAAGTCAGGGGGCTCGATGATGGTCTTGATGACACCTGCGTAGATGGCCATGATAGAGAGCACCACACAGGACAGGAAGACCAGGGCCAGCTTGTTGACGTACTTGACACCCACAAACACCACCAGGGCCATGAGCACCAGGCAACAGGTCCCATATACACGCATGTTATTCAGCATGGCGTTCTGCTGCCCCTCAGGCTTCTCCGACACAAACAGCGCTGCGTTCGGCACAATGTAGGTCTGACAAGAGAAGCCGAAATGAGTCCAAATGTATAACGAAAGAATGGAAAATAATCAAGCAAGACACTCATCTGTATTTCCTGACACCATGTTATCTGCCTCTGAAATCTCAGACACACATGTAGGTGTATAATGAAATCATCTACATAGAGACATTGAAACAACAGGTTTTTCTCTTACCAAGAGGATCTCGATGGTGCCGAGGATGTACAGAGAGCCAGCAAACGTGGTGCCCAAGTAGAAACACAAGCCTACAGCTCCCCCAAACTCAGGACCCAGAGATCTGGAGATCATGTAGTAGGAACCCCCAGCTGCAATACAAGCATGTGAGGAATTAAACAGGAATCCTGTCATACTGTATGAGGTTTCAATAAAACTTAGCTGCTATAACACTATTCATGAAAAAGGTGAAAGCATACCAGGCACTACACCATTAGTTGCAATGGCACTCATGGATATTGCAGTTAGCATGGTCTGAGGAGAAGTAATAAAAACATGTTTTTAGTTTTTGTAAGCACTATGGTACACTCACAGTAAATAATCTGGCAATGAATTAGCAGATTTAGATGTAGTTAGTTACACTACCGGTCAAAAGTTTGGGGTCACTTAGAAATGTCCATTCCACTCCATTATAGACAGAATACATGCTGAAAGCAGCTTTTTAATCAGGGCAAAAAAGGCTCTCGACTGTTGTAGAAAGAAATGGCTGATCTTTGATGCAATATCTACAGTACATTGCCCATTACCAGCAACCAATCATCTAATGTTCCAAAGGCACATTCTGTTTACTAATCTGATATCATTTTAAAAGACTAACTGAGAAAACATTGGAGAACCCTTTTGCAATTATGTAAACACATAATGTAATCTGAAAAAACAATGCAACTGATCTCTATCTATAATGGACAAAGTGACACCAAACTTTTGACCGGTAGTGTATTAATTAGTAGTAGTAACAATAATGGTGGTAAAAGTTGCCTTTAATTTGACTTACACAAGTGCAGCACATGAAGACAATAGCTAAGGAGCCCATGATACCAGCTGTGCCCACTATCCAGGTGAGTCGCAGGAAGAGAATGACTCCCAGAATGTTCTGGACACAGGGCAGGTAGACACCAATAAAGGTGCCCATCTGAGGACCCTGTGGGGATGGCACAGGAAAAGGCCGAGGTGGGAAGAGAAACACGAGAAAAAGAGATGAGAAGAGGAAATTAGACACAAACTATAGCCTTTAAACCCTGCTTGCCTGTGTGTCTTCAAAACAGTACTACTGCTCAGCAACAGTCCATGGAGATCAGATAAAACTGCATTTACTGAGATTCCCTTATTATGTAGTTTTCCACACTACAAGCCACTGGAGCAGCCAGGAGTAAAAAGGTAAACACTGGCCCCAGAGAAGATTCAATCATCCAACTTGTAATCACATTTTTGTAGTCCTCACAGAGTTTTGTCTGTGTTAAAAAATGGAGTCTGTGCCAACCTCCTCATGAGACTCTAGCACAAATTCAACTGTACCTTCCTCTTAGCACAACTTTGATCACATGTGCAGCAGAAAAACTCTTTTTCATTAGCTGAGCCACAGGAGTCTCACTACTGCCTTGTGTTACAGTGGAGTAGAAGAGTACATGCACACACACACACACACACACACACACACACACACACACACACACACACGCACACAGACTCAGACACACACAGACACACACACAGACACACACACACACACACACACACACACACTTTTAGCACTTTAACATCCATAGCCTTCATAGCATGCCCAAGCTTCGGATTGGTGACAGAAGGGTTTGGATAAAAATAGCAGCATGACTGTTTCTCAATCTGTGAAAGTCAGAAAGCACCCAAGGTGATGTGGATTTTGATGTGTATCCATTGTTGAACTCTCTTCATAGATAGTATTGAAATCACTGAAGATACTGAAACCCACTAGTAACATTTTGCACATTCTTAAAACCACTAGTAACATTTTGCACATTCTTAAAACCACTAGTAACATTTTGCACATTCTTAAAACACAGCTGCCTCCCTATCCCCACTATATGATCACCTGTATGGAACTTATCTTCTCCAGTAACAGTAGATCCTGTCATTCTAGTTTTCAGGGTGGCTGGCACAGCTTCCCATGAGTTTCTGACTAATATCTGACAGGTATCTGACTAATGAAACATTCACTACCGATGTCCCCTATTGACTGACAGATGGAGGCTTTTTCAATTCAGGTTTATATGTCTGCATGACAGAAACTCGTCATTTGAGGTACCCCAAAGCAAGCTTGTGGAAACTGTTCATTCAGATGGTGAAGTCACATTGAGTGCAATGCAATCTCACTCCAAGCAGATAACCTGTTAATAGCTACAATCTGGTCCTTTTTAGTCTAATGAAAGGTATGCTTTCTTCACCCCAGGGGTAACACTGACAGTGACAGCATTCAGCCTCTGGCTTAAGCACTGCAATTGACTAAATTAAAACCAAGCTTCTTTGTCACCAACTAAACTGTGGAATGATTTATCATTTCTCAATCATTTACATTTCACACATCCCCCTGAGCAGATTTGTCACAACAAAGTACAGTGGATAATCTGCCTCAGAATATAAAGATTAAATAGGAAGGCCCCCCTACTATAGCTTCCCCCTCCACAGATGCTCATTGTTCATCCATACATCACACAGGATTTTGGGAAAACGCGGCCCTAACTCACCTTAACGGTGACCTTTTTGACTCCATCCTCGGTCTCGTCTTCCTCATGCTCAACCACCCCCTGGGTGAGGTTGGTGTAGTTGGCCAGTTTGTTGAGGAGGGAGGACACCATTGGGGCACTGTCCATCTCCTCCTGTCATGTTGGAAAGAGAGCGTATGGATTTTGTTGAAACGCAATTCAGGGATGGACCTCAAGGCAAACAACATGTATTCCACTTTGGTTTGCATGACACCATGGCAGTATTAAAATCAATATGAAAAGCACTGTTTAGACAAAGGTTAAATTATTGACTGGATTTTTAATCACTCATTTTACTTATTTAACCAAATAGGCCAACACACCTCAAATAGGGCCATGTTCTTGCCATCGTAGTAGCTGTGTCTGTCAGGATCAATGCTGTTGATAAAAGGGCTGTTCTCTCTGGGCGTCTCAGCTCCTGTCACTAAACACACACAGCATTCACAGCTTGTTATTTTACCCAACTAACAAACACACATTCAATAGTAACACAGACAATTTCATACCAATACATACCTTGGCTCTCAAGCACTCAAGCCAGAACAGATTATTAGCTGTCTCATGGCCAAGGGTAATAGCAGAGAAGTGCTTCTGATTTCTGCAGCTACATATTGCCTATGCACTTTTGCTGCATACTGAGACATTATAGGCACTATTTCAGCTGGCTTATCTGTTTATTTAACCTTTCATTTATTGACTTAATGACAAAAAATCAGAACTAAGTGCAGCTCGACCAAGCCCTTGAATAAGTCTTAGAGTAATTAGTAATGTCAATCATGCATTAAGCACACATATCTGCACACATGTGTTCAGCTGAAGCAGCATGCGCAGGTATGCAATCATGAGTGACTGAATAAAGAAAGGGACAGTGCTTGGGCAGGGGGTTAAAAGTTTGTTTTGTCCTGTCTGGTCAGATATGATCAGGTAACACCTGCTAATGAGTGAAGTGCCCAAGTCTCTATGGTAATAAATGATAATGTGAGCTATTTATAACTACTTAAGCCCTCACAGCGGCCGATCAGTAAGCTGCCTAGTGCACCTGTGTACAAGACTGAAGGTGAGACGGCAGTGAGCAGGAGAGACAAATACAGACAGGCAGGACACAGAGAGAGAGAGGGAGAGAGAGAGGGAGAGAGAGAGGGAGAGAGAGAGGGAGAGAGAGAGGGAGAGAGGGAAAGCAAGAGAGGGAAGGGGATTCAGACCAGTCAACTGATAAGAAAAATGAGAGAATGAAATGGCCAGATTACAATGGAACACTCTCAAGCTAGCAAAGCTCTATAAGATGTGAACTGCTAAGATGTGAACTGTAAACTTCCCTCTACTACTGACATTTTACAGCACAGTCAAAGCAACATTGTGTCGGGATAAAAATAAAAATAAAATAAAGTATTGACTTCCAAAAAGCAAACAAACAGTACTTATATGTGGACTTCTGACAAGATATCCTAAATTACCTTTTTGATCACAATTTCTATCAAACTTCCCAGAGTCACGTTCCGAAAGCTCTGATAAAGCGCTCACCTGGTTGGTTTGGGAGAGAACCTCCAACACGCTCCATTGTCGCAGGCATGAGAGGGACGGAACCCTCCTACGTCTGCCAAAACTCCCAAAGAAGTTGGCTTCAGGGAGACCCGGCCTAACCTCAAACTCCCAGTGTTGTTGACCTGACTCACACCGCTGTCCCTCACGGCTGGGACGCTGCCTGCCCCTGAGACGGAGCTCTGGCGGTCTCACAGTGGTGTCTGCTCCCTCTCACCGCCCACTGCACTCCATAATACAGGACCAGTGCGGGGCTGGGGATCAGGCAGGTTGGAGTCCAGGCTGTGTGTCTGCTCTAATACAGCGCTCCCTCCAGTATGTGTGTCAGCAGCAGCAGCCTCTCTGTGGGGACTGGCTGCCTCCCCTCCTCTCCCCTCCCCTCCCCTCCCCTCCCCTCTACCCTTCCACTGACAGCGTTCTGCTCAGAGCTGAGGCAGCTGTTGGGAATGGGACTGGGACTAGCCCTAACAGCGTCAGCCTCTGTCCTCATCACCCAGGCCATGGAGTGAGGCAACATTAACCCGCAGCAGGCGTTGGACAGGATTTGACACATCTGACGTGTGAAGTTGGCTTCACTTCAGGGAAAAAGCTGAATGAGACAGAAGTAACACCTACTCTCCTCTGTAACTTAAGGGTTATTTTTCGTCGAAACCTCAACAAACTCTGGGGGGAAAGTCTTAAAGTCTTAAAATAACATCTGTATAAATCCAGAATAAAAAATGACACAAATAGCAAATGGTAAACAGTTTTGACATGTTCTGATGTTTGAAAGAACACTTCTGCAAATGCTTTGAAACATGACACCCACACCACTCTGCTATTGTCCACTGAACTGTATGGGCGACAGGAGCCAAGCTCTGAAACATCAGTCTCCAGAGCCAAAGGCTGTTAACTTTGGTGTAAGAATAACACAACCAAGATGGCTGCCGTCCCATCATACTGAAGATCGTATATAACATTTAATATGAGAGCCACAGCACTCAAAACACATCACAGACGACTACTGCAAACGGCTAGGTGTATGATTGCCATTCCATAATAATATTATAGATATGTAACTCCTCTGACACATCTAAAATTCTAAGATGTGTACATGTAATGGGGAGGTTTTAGTTCAATATCTGTAGTTCAATGTTTAGCAAGGCTAATGTTTACCTAGGCCCCCACATGGCTGCTTACAGTTATATTTAGATATGTAGATGGAGACAGCTGTAGTGATGTAGGCTCTTCTGTATTCTGGTCCTATTTCTTTAGGGACATTTGATTTACTACATGATATCTTGCCTTGCTTTGCTGACGTCATGAGCTGTGAGCATATGGGATCATCTTCAGTGTAGTTGTTACCTGTTAATGTGACCACCAGTAAACCTGATTTCTTTGTCTGTTTGTTTCCTCACTCTATTAAAGTATCCTTACATGATTAGAGAACAAAGACCTTGACTGTAAAACAGCCCAAACATCCCTTTCCTGAAATGCTTGGCATCTGAAATAACTCACAACTTTCCTTTTACGTCAGTCTGTGCCATCCTGGAAACAAGAGATTAAGGAAGCTCTAAAGCCCCCAAGGTAACTATAACTATCACTTCCACTCACTGTGTCCTGTTGCCTTGCAATGTTTTTCACATCGGTTTGTTAGTTGTAATTATACTTTTAAATATTTACAGTATTTTAAACAAAATGTTCCTGGGTTGTAAGTGCTAAATAACGATAATATCATCGACTTAAATCACTCTCCACTTTGTAAAGGAAAAAAAAACAATCTTTGTATACACACCATCATAATTACCTCATCCTCTGACCTTCTTTTGTAGCTCTGACAACCAAACAGCTCTGACTCTGATAGATGCTCATCTCATGTTCAGTCCTAGAAGACCCTGCTTTAGACTTCACATGCACCCTTACATATTGTCAGCACTACTCCTGGCAAACACCACACAACTTTTTACTATTAACTTCGACAGTCTGATTTGCTCTCTTCTGTAAAGTGTTTTGCATTGACACCTTGACACTAGTTGTACATGTGATTTTATTGTTTATGAATGTAAGGTGTTAGCGAGTGCTCATTTTGCAGTTTCATAACTGTTATAGACCGTGAGAGTTACAGTTTTGAGGTTCTAGTTTCTAACTGAACCAGCCCAAGGTCAGCTGACAAAACAAATACCTCAGTACAACTGAATAACTTACATTTACACACACATACACAGACACACACACACACACACACACACACACACACACACACACACACACACACACACACACACACAGAGTGAGAGAGAGAGAAACAACAAAAAAACAGTAACACACACATACACAAGCAAACTCCTGTCTAAAGGAATGCCTACCGTAACTTTCCCGTGAGAATTGTGCCTTGCGGCCATTACACAAACTGATGTATACCATCTTCTCTACTGCAAGAGAGCTATACAGTTTTGTACGACTTCACTCAAATTCCTTTACAGCATATTGTTTCAACTACCAATATGAAGTGTATGAAATGCTTTTACAATGGACAGAGCCCATGAAACACTCATTTAACATAAGTACTCCATATTTGCTCATTCAAAAACTCCATTAACTATTAACTACGTCAGAGTAGTCACCAGAAAGAATGAGAAAAAGTATTAGAAGTACCGGTAGTCACAGACAGAAAGACGCACAGAAGAAAAGTGATAACCTGAGGTTTTTTTAAATTTGCTGAAGAAGAAACACACAGGTACCTGGACAGACATAAAGGTATAGCCATAAAGTAAAGACAGAGAGCACAGGAAGATAAGAAAATAACGAGGAGCAGTTAAACGAAAGAAGACTTGTTATTGTTATTGTCACTCCCACAGCAGACTAACAAAGGTTCAAATGGCCACTCTTGCAATGAAATGGTAGTAGTACATGGCAGTAGCTTAACATGACTCACAGGACAACACAAAGAGCTGATTTGTCTGTGTGTCAGCATGCCTGGGCCAGCCTTGTGAAGCTATGGGTGTGAATCCCAACATGGCATTCCTCACCTGAGCTAGGTCTGCCTGAGAGCTCCTCAGCAGAGTCGTAGGCGTCCCCCTCCGCTGCCCCTTCCTGGCCCGAGGCGATGTTGTCCTCCACTGGGACCACGGTGAAGTTGGTGGGCATTTTTACAAACTCACACCATGTGCTGCTGCATATGTGACCCTCTCACCGCCCTCTGCTTCGGTACAAAGTTCTCCGTCTTCCTTTCTCTCTCTCTCTCTCTCTCTCTGTCTCACACACACAAACACACACACCACGACTGCTAATTGTAGGTACTGGGAACCATGTGATCTTCTCTATCCACATAAGGGGCGTTGCACAACTTTTGTCGGCGTGAGAGCTCTACAACAAGTCTGGTGGGGTGGGGGTGCTTCCTGGTTTTTTGTTTTCATCCCTTCCTCTTTGTACCTGCGGGGACAGGGGAGGGGCTGAGGGCTTGGCCACAGAGCACCAGTGTAATGATAATCAGCACAAAAGGCAGCACAGTGTGGAAGACATTCATGCTCCAACCCTCCCCCAACACCAATGGGATTTGCTTCCAGGAGGAAACACATGGAACAGTCACATTATACAGCCACTATAGGCTACTAAAAATAAATAAAAAATGAATGTAAATGTCTATATTTATGAGAATTCCAAATGTTGCTTCATCCGATATCTTCAGCCATTTTCTCCCTGCTGCTGATAAAGGTTAATAAGTGACTTTCTTTGTACTTCAGGTAGCTGACAAAGGTATTGACTCACATGAACAATGTTACTATACTTCTTTGAACAATTTAAAGTCTTTTTTATAAAATGATAGCCTTACTAACAGTAGTCTTCACAATTCCCTTTCAAATTAAAGGAACAACGAAATTAATGGGAAAACGCTGGTTTAATAAGTTTATTGTGCTGGAGCAGTGTGGCTTTTCTTTAAAAAATAAGAACAGTGGGAGCAATAAAACCTAAGAGAAATAATGAAAGACAAAACCCCCTTAATCAAAATGCCTCCAGTAGACATTTATAACAGAACCACCCTGTGCAAGTTCAAGGAAAGCCACAAGGAAATAGAACATAATAAACTCAAATACCTCAAAGAAAAAATAGAACAGATTAAAAGTTCCTAAAACTCATGCAATGAATAACTTCCACTTAAACATGTCATGGGATGGGAGGAGTGACATGATATTCACGTAAAGGTCCCTCTATGCATTGCACCACACTTTGAGTGACCAGTGCTGCCTCCCTCAGGCTTTGGGCGGTATGGCAAAACAATCACAACATTAAGTGAGACTTAGGCTACTTGGAAAGATAACAGGAATAAAATACGGGGAATAGAGCATCCGGTTATTTCCTCAATGATTTCCACAATACCCTTCCATCTTTGACCTTTGGGGTGAAATACAAATTATTATTGAGTAGCCTACAGTGGAATCACACCACCACGGCCAGTCGAGTAATTTTTGTGGCCACTAGATGGCAGACACTGTGACTGACGAGCTGTGGACAGACCCAGAGCATCACAGATATGTTGTGTCGCCATAGAGCAGAGGTCAAGCTATTTCCAATATAAACACGTGTGATTGATGATTCGTGGAAAACCACAGGGTTGTTCAAATACGTCTTTATAATTTTTCTCCAAAGTGATCCAAGGGCATGATGAAGATATTCCTGATATTCCTTTAAAATAATATTTGCCTAAAATAAGCATGTCATACATGTAACAGCCTGCAGACATAAACAGTTTTACTGTAAAACAAACACTTATTACCAACTGAATAAAGCTGAAAAAACAAAATGGTTAAGGCTTATACTAAGTTAATGCTATTGAATGACTGGTGTTCAGGAAGACAACCATACATGCTCAGAGGTAGGCAATAGTCGACATAGACTATATGCAAGCAACTCCTTACAAACTTGGAACACAAACTATTTTTGGTCCTTTGAACCATGGAAAAGGAAAGGTAGGTCTCCAGTAAATCTGAATTAGGCCTACCCCAAATGTCAATGACCAGAATAGGAAACAGAAATGTTGGTAATGCACATAAAACGCAAAATGCACATGACAAAAGAGGTTGGCTGACTGCTGACATTAGGGCAGAGCACTGTTACATTAAAATCAGAGCACATTTTCTATCTAGGCCAAGGATGAAAACGGGACAGTCACATCCAAAAGAGTCTCCCTGGAGGACAGATTTCTTAGGGTATATGAACAATGTAAAAGTAAGATGATATTTCAAAACAAAGTTTTAAAAAGCTAATTGAACATAGCCTAAATTATTCCACCAATGATGAACTTGTATAAAGGCATTCGAAAACGACTGCTTTTTACGCTGTTTGATTTCATTGATGAGACTTAGGTCTCTCTCTCTCTCACACACACACTCTCTCTCACACACCCTCCTCTCTCTCGAGCTCGTCGCTTCGCCCCATGTCGTTCTACTATCTTCACACGCGCTTGCTAACCTCTCCGCACTTCTTCGGATCCCCCTCGTCACCAGATGCATTTGAAAATGTTTCGTGGCTCCTACGCACAACTTCACGCCGCTTGACATGACAACGGGTCGCTCTGCATCACTCTTCTCCACTCAAGTTTAGGTTACACCTTGCTTCCGATTGGAGAACTGGAACTTTCGGCACTCCGAGCGTTGTAGTTATGTATAACGCTTGTTGTTTTAAAACCAATTAGACGAGTAGGCTAAGGATATGACATCTGATACAGAATTAATCAATGCAATATAGGCATATAGCCCATCTTAAGGACACCTTAGACAGCTGAAAGTTAGGCTACTTTTAAACGTTTATTGGGGAAGGATGCCTGTTCGACGTGGACACGTTGCACCTCAAAATACATTTCTGGACACCATCATCCGAAAATTCGATGGCCAAAGTGAGTAGTCAACTTATGTATCTTAATGAACTTACAGAAAAACAAGTCTCGGACAAAGTTTGCGCATTGTATAGCCTAGATTAATAAAAGCCTACTTTATTGTACGTTCAAAGAAACAGACAGTCAGTCAGCCTAGCCTAATTCTTGTGGTAATGTCGGCAAATGTGTGAAAAGTACTTTTTTTCTTTAAAGGTAAATCTGATGAATATCTGATCATGTATGAATAGTTTGCTATATAAAGCAGCAGCCGTATGGTAGCCTAGAATTCATATAGCCTACCTACCTGTTTCACGCTCTAGGCTATGCCGAAAAGGTTATTTGAATGAAAACATTACAGTATTTTACATTTTAGCAGTTCTACATTAATGAAAAGCAACAGCCCATATTACATGAAACAATAGGCCTACTGTTAAAGTTAGACATGTGCATATGGGCTTATAGGCTATACTTCTGTAAAAACACACCCTGCACCCATCACTGTCGGAATCACAGCTACTATCTTGCAAAGATATATGGATGTGTTTGGGAGCCAGGTGTTGTCTTCCTAACATTGCTCTGGCCTTGTGTTTCTCCCTAGATCGCAAATTCGTCATTGCCAACGCTCGGGTGGAGAACTGCGCTATCATCTTCTGCAATGACGGCTTCTGTGACATGTGGGGCTACACCCGTGCCGAGGTGACGCAGAAGCCCTGCACCTGCAGCTTCCTATATGGCCCTCACACAGGGCGCCCAGCCGTGGCGCAAATGGCCAAAGCTCTTTTGGGCTCAGAGGAGAGAAAGGTGGAGATCGCACTGTACAGGAAAGATGGTGAGACGCTGTCTGTTTACAGAGTACTATAGTAAGTTTCTTTGCATCATGGCATCAGTGGACAGGCAACTGCAAGGTTGTCAGTAGGCAGTGTCATACATATTCGGTAGGCAGTGGTGCATACAAGTCTGTAGTGCTTTTTCCTGTCGTAATAATTAAGTAGCTAGAAACCTTTTGGTAGGTTGTGTTTATACACATTATAAAGCAACTGGCTAACAAGAAGAAATTCTTAGACAGATGTAAGGGGGAGAGTTTCAGTGGAGCATTCTCTGTTATTATGTTTTGATTAAGCTGTGCTGTGCAGTCAACTGTCTGTCAAAATGATATGTTTTCAAAGCTATACTGGCTTCAATGCTTCAGATCATCGGATTTGATGTGATCCTCTACTGTTTTGTTTTGGTTGTCTTGTGTGTTGTTTTGTCTGACAGTTTTCTCATGTTCCATTGCTATCAATGGTGTTCCTTACACAAAGCATGTGGTTTGCCTGATCCGTGCCTATGGGCAGACATTGAGACTCTGTGACCTCAGGCTCTTCTCATGTGATGTCATGGTGTCAGAGGATAGCCCTTCTTGTTGCTTCTGTTTCCTGTGCCTCACTTTCCCATATGCCCTTTCCAATGAGGCTGTCCATAGATATGGGGGATTACAGACCAGACCAGGTGCTATCCTAATTATGGCTACCCCTGCTGTTCCCTATTTAAAGAATCAGCTTGTCTGGATGATGTATTGATTTTTTAGGACAGGTGGGAGAGTGAGAATAAGAACAATAGAAGCAGAAGACACAGAGTCGTGATCGCTTGAAGGACGATTACTCATAACACGGCTCAAATCCCAGAGCTAACCACTCGATTTTCCTATGGTTGCATAAGAACTGACACAGTGTCCTTTAACATAGAGTATGCATAGAGTACAAAACATAGACCCTGAGGGAAATTAATGTGAGGAAATACCTCACTGAGAAAACGATAGATGGAATTGGAATTGCAGTACGCTTAAAAGGTTCTGTACTAGAGCTTGTACCCAGAATCTCGTTTGCCAGCTCTTAAATGGTTTGTGCTCCATGTAGCTATAGCAACCTGCCTTGACAGGAGTTGGACAAATATGCTGGCATAAGAAAAAGTTCTTCATAGATGTGTTCCAAAGTAACTAACAAGATTTCATCAGAGACCGTAAAGGAGAACCTTTATGGACTATTCTTTAGGGACGAGCACAGAATTGTATTTTTTTGAAGGGGGAAGATTGGGAATTAAAAGTAGCACGAATATACAAATTACTTCAAGGGCAAGGTTTATCTGGTAAGCTGGAGAGCAAAGAGTAGCAGTAATTAAACAGCCCATAATCCCCCCCTCCTCTCCACAGCCTCTCCATGCAGCATTGTTTGCAGTAGAGGCACTCTTGCTTTTTATGATCCCAGGCCCAGAGAGGGTTGTACAGCCAGAAGTCAAAGTGACAGAGTGACCTCTTCCATTGATCCCCAGAGGAGGTCTTAAAAAGAGTACACAGAAAAAAACAAAGCTTGAGAGAATAATTGCTCTTTCAATCAATATTTATTTTTGTAATGATATTGAGAACCTAAAGCATGCGAGTAATGAAGCTGACATTTGTATGCATCTCTCTGAGAGGAGGCCAGCTTGGGGTTAGAGGCTTTGTATTGATTGTGTACTGCAAGTCCTGAGGAGCATACAGACACCAAACACAGCTGCTGTAAGCTTACACATGGGTATGCACCCACTCAGCTGATTCATGAAATCTAATGCTTTTGTATCAAATTACTGTAAGGAATTATCCTTAAGTAGGGAAAAGACTAAAATATTTAGAAGAATTTGCAATGAAGGTTTAAGGCTTTCAATCAGATTGGGGTAAAATAATATTCCTTATTTCCACTTTATTATCCTTTTGTGAGTGAGTGAGTGTGTGTGTGTGTGTGTGTGTGTGTGTGTGTGTGTGTGTGTTTTCTAGTTGTGGATGTTTATGGTACTTATTACCTCAGCCAAGAAGGTTATGTCTCCTGTTAGGCTGTTTGTCTGTCTGTCAGGAGGATTATACAAAACATCCAGGTTGATTTTCACAAACCCTGGTGGAAGTCTAGCGTGGGCCAAGGAAAAATGTATTACATTTTAGAGTAGATCATATCAAGGACCAGATCCAAGAGGTTTTTCCACTTTCTTTAACGTTGTTAGATAGGGCATTTTTTAACATCTTCCAGCCTTGGCGCCATCTGCTGGCCTTGGCATGCTGACCTCGGCGAAGGTCTATACTCCCGAGTGCCCTTCTTGTTATTAATGGCCTTCAGTCTTTATAAACCTTTTTCATTATTTCACAGCAGTTAAACAGACTGTAGTAGTGTTTAGTGTGTTCTATCACAGTATGCTTTCATGGTGATGAGTATTAATTGACTGATCACATTTTCAGATTGATTCGATAATAAGAGTGTCAAACGAATGAATTGAATTTCAGTGCATTTGTAGGAAAGGCAATATCTGACTTGTACTCACTCCCCCAACCTCAGCCACACATAACTGCATGTATTCACTTCAGCCATATGTATTTCACCACCCGTGGAGATCTCTGTTTAATTAAATCCCTAAATAAACCACAAATATTATCTTCAATTTTATACTGTATTTAAGATATTTTTAAGATATTTTTCATGAATAAAGTCACTCTCTTTAATACAAAAAAATGGGGAAGTAAAATGTAATGTAGAATGCCATCAATACTTTAAGGTGAACTTCAACTCATATATTCAGATGATTTTGGTGTTTGTCCTTGTGAAAATCTTCTGACAGTTTTTATAACTCTAGTATTAGAATACTGGAGACTACACTTTAATAATTCTTTGTATAGCTTTGCCTCTCCCAACCTCTTCTGTCTTTTATTGACGATATATTATTTATAAGCCAGATATTCACCCATGGACAACCAATATGCGGTGGCCTCTGGGGTATGACGGCATCACATGGTAGAAATGATTCACAGAGCACCAGAGCAACTGAAAGCAGATTTATCCACACTGTAGAGGCACACAATTTCATTAAGAATTAATGAATATAAGTCAACTTTGGCAGGCACCCTTTTGTGTGGATTTGTATTTAAGAGTAATGATCTGTTGTTTACTTATGAACCTAATGCAAGTTTTACTGCGCCACCCAGGAATAATTTACAAGCCACAGGCGTGATTTACTCTGAACCTTGAGGCTACAGAATATTTGGTCTTATCTTTTAGCTGATATCTGTGTTCTAATAATGTGACTGAATGTGACTGAACACAACTTGTGAGGTTTTGCTGAGGTATCATTGATGTGATTTATGAGTGATGCTGAGACACTGGGGGGTTGTGCAATAAATCTCCAGGAGCCCTGGCTTAATGGGAGTGACCCACCCTCCCCCCATCCCACCCAACCACTAGTCTAACAGCCCGTAATGAAGTTGTCTCCATGGAATGGAGAAGGGCAGGCATAATGATCCTCAGGGCTGTCAGAGACCCCATGCTTGGGCAGTGAGACACCTTGCACAGTAAATACGGTACCTGAGGGTAGAAGAAAATGCTGTACAAAAGAAGACAAAACCGAACATATCAAGGCAACTGAATGCAATGGATTTTTGAAAATTGTCAATTCAACTATTACTGTTGACTTTTCTATGGCTTGTAAGTTTAGATAAGAGCTCCACCAATTTGGATAGGTGGAGCTCTTATCTAAACTTACAAGCCATAGAAAAGTCATTGAACAACCATTCGATTGACAAGATCAGGCACGATCAGTGAGGTATTAGCCTACTGCAAGCGATGAGGGGCTGACGGTCACCTTCATAATTCACATGGGACACATTGGGATTTAACTTGAAATTATCCATCCATAGATTATAGATGCTATGGATAGCATAGGAGAGTTATGATAGCAATGCACACCCATGTGCTGGCATAGTTTAGAGGAATACCGTTTAGGTTTTTATTAGACATAGGAAAAGACTTTCCGATATCAAATCACAAGCATTTGGTTGAGATAAACATCACAGTAAATTCCCACTGCTAGAATAACATGAGAGGGGCGACACAGCGCATGATCCACAGACAGCACCCGTTAAAGAGATTATTTTTGAAATTTCATTATAATGCCCTTGTTCTTCCTCTAGACTTATGCCAGCTTTATTTCCCCCTGAGGCATTATTCATGGACTCACTAAGGTCAACCACTTTCATATGTTGATGAAAGAAAAGAGTCAGTCTTTATTCTCAGCCTGAAGTCTTGATTATCTTTGGTGTGTTTAAATTTAAAAACTCCAAAAAGTCAATACAGAAATTCCTGCAATAACAACTATAGCACTATCACAGACATTTTTTATTTATTGGTGTGGGCAGCAGAGATACAAACAATTCACCTCAGTACCTTTGCGGGCTGACACAATCTAAAGCCTGTACACCAGCTCACAGAGGATGCCCCATCCATCCCTGCTCTGCTACACCAAACTCAACTTGTCTGGGCTTCTCTGAATTTAGAGTCATCCACCTTTAGCACAACAGTATACAGCATAAAGGAGTATGTATCTTGTAAATTTTGAATACATTTTTCAAAATCTATTTTTCAATGATAAATTGCAGTATTCATTTAAACACTAATTTTAGATGTTAAATATGTACTTAATGAGCACATAGATATGTCATTAAATGTGAAAAGAAATTAGGCAACTTCACTTAGATTGAGCATCACAAAAAATGAGCACACCTTTGAGTGATAGTTAGATAGTTCCTACTTAAACTTGTATATGTACAATGGATATAAAGACTTCATGAAGAACCTTCATGAAGCATCTTTCATGAACATTTTTGTGTGAATCATTGAATGATTCATGAATCATTATTTGAAACATACTTTCATGAAGTAACATTTTTTGTTTAAAAGAACCATGGTCATGGTTAGAACCAAAGCAACACTAAAACAAAAATGTACACACAGGGGTAGATTATTTTTCATATTGTATAATGAGGTACTCCACAATGCTTATCCAAGCCAACCTGGAGACCTCTTTGCGATGGCTGTCCTCTTTAGAGTTCTTGCAGATTGACTATCTTTGAGATTTGTCCGTCACCTAATCCTTAGGTTTGTAGGAAAAGGGGAGAATGCAGAGTAGAATCTCTTTGACCTTTGTGAGGTTCCAGTACACTGAGGATTCTAGAGCATAGAGGATGACCCTCATCATCCGTCATAATAATCTGTACATGGCCTCCTTGGCTATAATTAGACAGAGTAATGACTGGAGTCATTTTTGGGGAGTTAATCATTGAACCGTCCGTTTTTCTTCCCTGACCACTCACCAGGGCTACGCAATCACACATAATATTCATGAGAGACTCTGAATGGGAACCCAATGCTAGTGTTTTTCTAGGTCGGGGAATTATGGACACTTACCGTAATTTCCCAACTATTAGCCGCAGCTTACATTGATTTTGCTAAATTTCGAGGTTAATACACGGGGGCAGTTAATATGGCATTAATATGGTTTTGTTTCTTTTAACTTGCATGAAGCACTGTCCTGCTGCTTATACACAATGGGGCTAATACACAGGAAATTACTGTAAAAAGGCTATAGGGTGGGTCCTGCATGGGTAACCCTTGATCAGATATTAGTGTAGATGGCATTATTCAGCTATGTCCTTAGAGACTCGTTATTACATTTACAGCCAGGGGAGTCTAGCAACTCTCCGTTGGCTTGTGAGCTCGAAAAATTAAACTTCTATCAGGCCAATCAAATCGTGTATAGAGTCGTTAGGCGGGCTTAACATAATGATTGATGGGAGAGTTGCAACGGTTTGGCTTGAATTCCCTGCTACTTGAAAACAAAGAAGATGGATGTGGCTGTTGGCGAACAGCGTGACACGAGTTAAGCTTTTTTTAAGTTGGCAAAAGTTTGAACTAGCCAACTAGCTCCACTGGTGGGAAAACGCATGGGACTCATAGCGCTGTCCTATTGCGTGCAGAGGGAATTTGAAAGACAACTGATTATCCCGCCCCTCGGACTGAGCACTGCGAACGGTGAGTGCCCAGACCCTACATTTTAATGTGGGTCTGGCTCGTCAGGCTAGGGAATTGTTCTCTGTGATGACCAACCTTGGCTTAATCGATCACAGCAGAGACCAGTGTCCGAAGGAAAGACAAATGTACAAAAATGGTCAATAAAAGACAATGTCAAAAAGCAACACCACTGAATGGATCTCTAGGTAGCCTTATATCACAGCCATACTTCTTTTAACAGTTTGCTTATTCAAGCACCAATAAGCATCTTAATGCAGGAGGGGTTCTTTAGACACACCTAGGGAAATTTGCCTTTATATTGACGTGTGTGTGGGCTGAGTGTATTATGAATTCAGTCAATAGCTAGTGCTGACTGATTAGTGTCTGTTTCCCAGGGCGTTGATAAGTCATTGGCTCCTCGAGCTGCTAATGCAGTTGAGTCAAACACATCACCATGACTGTTTCCTCTTTCTGTTAGTTCGTGGCAGGCCAATAGATTGACTTGTTGCCTCGTGATATATTTTGTGATAGTAGGATAGTATTTGTTTTATTTTCAGAGGATGTAAAGGAATTTGCAGGAAAGCATAAAACAGGTAGGTTCAATGAAAATGAGTTGAGGGCTAGTGTGACTTTAAATCCCATCATTAATATCAGTTTATATGCGTATGTTATAAAATATGTAATCCCTTCCATGGGCTTAATCTGCAATGGTACTTACATCTAGTTCTGTCCTTGGTTTCGAAAGCTGCAAGCCCACCAATATATGACAGATGTACAGATAAGTCAGACAGCACCTCAAACTTTCTATAATAACAATAATCCCAATATCATAGTGCATTCCATGTTCCAATTTTTCAGAACCGAGTGTATAGCACAGATAGATAGATACAGTACTTTATTGATCCCCAAGGGGAAATTCAAAAAATTTGTGAAAAACAGTGTATTGAGAAGTGTTAATTGTAAATGTTAATTGTAAATGTCCTCTTTCCACTTTTGAGGAAAGAGCGATGAGCAATAGTGTCTGTGGGGAGGCATATTATTATGACCGCCGCGCAGCGAAGATTTTTTTTTTTTCTTTTTTCTTTTTCACATGCCCAAATTTCCTTCAATGATTCCCAGGGACACTAAAAGACCGGGGTACACGAAACTTGGTGGAGTTGTAACCCCACATGGATAGCATGGAACCATCGTTTTTCGTTTTGATCTGTAGCCCCCCCGCTGAATTGGACCCCCCGAAAGGAGGGTAGGGCAGACACAGTTTTCTGTGAATATCTCGAAAACTGTAGGGTTTAGGAGGACCATTTTTTTTGTATGTTGATCTCAAGGGGCCATGTCAACCCATTCCATAACCACTCATTTAATTTATAGCGCCACCTAATTAAACACAAAAAAGTAAAAATGAGGTGTTGTAATCGCAGGTATCTGTGACCTAACATAGTCAAAACTGCACGCAATTGGAAGTGTAGGATCATTATGACACTCTCTGTATGCACGCCAAGTTTTGTGGAATTCCGTTCATGGGGGGCCACACAATAAATTAATTTATGTTACTATACACCAACTGGCCTGTAGGTGGCCGGAGACAGTTTTCTGTGAATATCTCGAGAACCATAGGGCCTAGGAGGTCCACCTTTTTTATGTATGTTGGCATGTCAACCCATCCCATTACCACTTATTTCATGTATAGCGCCACCTAGTTAAAAATTAAAAAGCAAAAAATTAGGTGTTTTCATCACAATATCTTTGGCTGACAAGGTCAAAACTGCATGAAATTAAAAGTGTAGGATCATTATGACACCCTCCAAATGTATGCCAAGTTTTGTGTACTTTCGTTCATGGGGGGCCTTACAATAAAATAATTTATGTTATTCGTTTTGATCTGTAGCCCCCCCGCTGGACTGGACCCCCCGAAAGGAGGGTAGGGCAGACACAGTTCTCTGTGAATATCTTGAGAACTGTAGGGCCTAGGATGACCATTTATTTCCGTATGTTTGCCTCCAGGGGTCATGTTAACCCATTTCATGTGCACACATGTGCACAAACAGATACACACGCACACACATACATTCACAGTAATCATACGTATGACACATACTCACACAGTAGACATATGTACGCATGCATGCACAGGCACATACGCAGGCACACACACAAGCATGCACACACACACACACACACACACACATAACATAAACATGTACATGCACACATGCACACAATTCAAGAATTTCTCAGAATTATGAACAGGCAAGATGGAGGTGGGGTTGTATAAAATTAATTTTACATGTGAAATCTATGAACTAATCATGTTTTGGTACTTGTTGTCTAGCAGATACCAGTGAGAATTGAGTGTGGATAATGCAATTTAGTGAGACAGAATCATATAGGCCTTTCAGCGTGATTTATTTTTGTGGAAAAAATGTGCTGGACTGGGCGGCGGTCATATTTTGTACCGCTCTGCGGTACATCTAGTTTATGAATAGCATCACCACATGGAATGATAAATGTACAAAACTGTACCACAGTGTGTGTGTTTGTCTGTGTGCTAGTGTTTGTTTGTGTGTCTGTTTTTTTTTTGTGTGTGTGTGTGTGTAAACATCAAAAAGCCCCACAGGTCCAGGCATAAATAAGTATAAGTATAAGTATATAAGTATATATACTTTTTTGATCCCGTGAGGGAATTAGTGAAACACAGGGTGAATTAGTGAAACACAAACAGCACACAGTGTACACACAGTGAGGTGAAGCACACACTAATCCCGGCACAGTGAGCTGCCTGCTACAACGGCGGCGCTCGGGGAGCAGTGAGGGGTTAGGTGCAACCCTCCGGTTACAAGTCCAGAGTGCTAACCAGTGGGCCACGGCTGCCCTCGTAAGTCCTAGGCACTGGACACAATTATAAGTGAGATCGGTGATATAGACTCAAGTATACTCTATAGACTAGAGTCTGCACAATACATGCTGCTCCCAAACAGATTTAATGCACATGTAACAGAGGTCGTAATTCGTCCACCGCTCACGGCCCTCGAACCCGCCACCTCGACACACACCGGCATGGGAGACAAACGCTCTAACCACTGAGCTAAAAGCCCAGGCTTCCAACACAGCGGTTAGGGCAACTAGCACGCTAGCTCAGTTCGCCTCCGTTACACACACATGCACATGGTCCAAGCACACACACCTTACTTATGGGAGAGAAAAGGGTTCTCCTCTTTTCTCAGCTCTGAAATAGCCATCCTTTTGTCTTAGCCCAAGAATTATGTTCAAACAAGTCTGATTTGTCATTTTGATGTACTGTATGAGTGATTTGATTTGTTCTTCTTTAATTAAAGTTTTTAATCTCTCTCCTCTTTTTTATTGTTTTAACTGACCCTATGCAAAAATAAGACAGCCAGGTATCTACAGTAGCACATTACCCAGAATTTAGTTACTCACAGTTACTCACAAATTTAACTAAGCTTCAAATCCCCCTTTTCATTCTGTAGGCTACTTTAAAATCAACTACCAGCCAATGAAACATTTTGTTAGATCATGGCAAGCCTTAGAGTAACTTAGAGTGTAAGTAAAATAGCTGTAATTTCCTATAGCAATATCTAGGGGTGGGCGATCGTCTGCGATAATATCGTGATTGTTGTTTTAACAATGTGAAAATTGACATTATCATTACATATGGGGAAAAACACTTGAAATCACGCATTGAAACCCCATACATTCACTAAATCCAAGAGGTGTATGCGGGAGAAGCCCCTGGCTGCAGCAGAGCATGCGTTACATGATCGCTAGTGGGTTCACATTGTCACACGCACGCCTAATGTTTATTTTATGCAGCAGAAGCTTGAGCAGAAGTAGGCCTACTTGGGATTTTGTGCGGCTAGCTAGGCTACTTCTGTTCAAGTAGCATTGATGAGACAGTCACGTTTTTTCCTACACGGTATTATATGGAGAGAAAACATTAGCCTTTGAGTATTTTAATAGTCAGTTGTAAACAAAGAACTCTTCTCATGTAACCCTTTTTAAATGGACTGAAGTTCGATCTATTATCTACATTTATCAATATATGCTAACCGTTAGCGTCTCTATGGGATTTCTCATATACATTAGCCATAAGCTAACACATTAGTTTCTATTCTGTAACTTGGAATGCTAGCCTTACATGATTGGTCTTAAACAAAACATCGAGGGAAACTAGAAAATGTAATTTTGAGGAAATTACCAGTGCATGAAAATGCAAAACATACTGTATATTAGTTGAGTAGTTTAAATAGTTAAATTATTTAACAGTAAATTATTGTAGTGAGGACATTTATTTTGAAACCGTTGTGGCCAGAGGAAATAGTTGAACAGGATCTGTAGTCTTAACTTAAAGGAACCATATGTAAGATTGTGGGCAAAACTGGTACTGCAATCACTTTCAAATTACTGTAGACTGGTTTATCCCCTCCCCCTCGCCCCTGACACGAGATTGCCAACCCAGATGCCGAAACACTACTGACTTTGTGATTAGTAGATAGGTGGAGGGTGGCGCATCAGGCCAAAACACAACATGACATGACAAAACACAACATCAACATCAGTTGAGGGCTGCAACTTTACTTTTTAAATGACAATATCCTGGCCGGACTACTGTTGTCAGTGATATAAGTATTTGAAATTAACATGATTTCTTAATGTCTAGTGACATTTCAGGGCCATTTTATGATTAATTGAAATACATTTTTACATATGGTTCCTTTAAAGGTGCCATGTGTAATGTCCGGCAAAAAATCAATTCATACTCCACATTCCATAAAAGATGGGGGCAGTATACCTCCAGAAAGTGAGTTGGTCTACCCTAGAGTAACAACCGAGACACGTGTATTGCAGTTTGGCTGGCGGTTATGTTGCCCGCATACCGCCTCCCTGGCCGAAACTGGTATTATGACACCTGTCGGGCTGTGGCTAGTAATTTAGCATGCTAATTCAGGTTGATATCTCTGTTGCACTATACCTTGTCATTTTTTTAATGACATCATCGCCCTTATTTCTTCTCATTCTTTTAATACGTGTAGCTCATTTTTTAGATATTTTTACCTCAATTCTTACACATGGCACCTTTAAGAGAGCCAGATTGTATGCTTAAAGCCTAAGACAGAGTATATAGTTTAAAAGTTAAATGTAGATAGTGTAATGGATGTTGATAAGACAGAAAGTTGAATGGATGTTGATAGGCAGATTGTTTAATGGGTGGATGAGTGAATGGTTTGAAGAGGATGAATGTTGGATGGAATGTGTCTTATCCTTGTAGAATGGAGAGACACAGAGAGAGTTGGCCTAGTTCAGCAGAAAGCAGTTGATACAGGTGCAATCAGTTTAACTGGCTTTTTGATGGGGCCTAGTTGAGCAGCTGGAAGTTGATACAGGTGCAAATCAAGTTAATTAGCCCATTGTCTATGGGGAAAAATAAGATTGTTTTTTATTAATATCTCAAAAAGTATAAAGTTTACAAAAGTGAAAAATACATTCCTCAAGTGTCCTTTTCAAGACCTACGTTACAAAGTTTGAACGAAGTTTCTACGTTAAACGGTTGAAGCTGAATTAGACACAGAAATTTGGTGGGAAGAATAACTAGAAAATGCATGAAAATGCAAAACACACTGTATAGTAACATAAAATGCAAAACAAATTTTTATTTGGAAACAGTTGGCAGGAGTCATAGTTCATAACAACTGACAGTTGAAATGGCTGAACAGTTAAATAGTTGAGTAGTTTAAATAGTTAAATTATTTAATGGTGAATTATTGTAGTGAGGACATTTATTTTGAAACAGTTGTGGGCGGAGGAAATAGTTGAACAGAATCTGTAGTCTTAAGAGAGCCAGATTGTATCCTTAAAGCCTGAGATAGTTTAAAAGTTGACTGCAGATAGTGTAATGGATGTTGATAGGCAGATTGTTTAATGGATGTTGATAGGCAGATTGTTTAATGGATGTTGATGGATAGTTTAATGGGTGGATGAGGAATGGTTTGAAGAGGATGAATGGATAGACAGTTGGATGGAATGTGCCTTATATCCTTGTAGCCTGTATCACCTGGTAATCTGGATTACAGATTACCTGACCGAGCGACCACAGTTCGTCAGACTGAAGAACTGTCTCTCTGACACCGTGATCAGCAGCACCGGAGCACCACAGGGAACTGTGCTTTCTCCAGTCCTGTTCACCCTGTACACATCTGACTTCTGCTACAACACCAAGTCATGCCACATGCAGAAGTTTTCTGATGATACTGCAATTGTGGGGTGTATCAGGAACGGGCAGGAGGAGGAGTACAGGAGCCTGGTGGAGGACTTTGTGCAATGGTGCAAACTCAATCATCTTCAACTCAACACTTCAAAGACCAAGGAGATGGTGGTGGATTTCCGCAGGTCTAAGCCCACTCTGCTACCAGTCCACATTGATGGGGTCAATGTGGAGGTGGTTAGCACCTACAAGTATCTGGGTCTCCACCTGGACAATACACTGGACTGGTCAGCCAACACTGATGCACTCTACAAGAAAGGGCAGAGCAGGCTGTACTTCCTGAGGAGGCTGCTGTCCTTTAATGTGTGCAGCAAGCTCCTCAGGATGTTCTACCAATCTGTTGTTGCCAGCGTCCTCTTCTATGCAGTAGTATGTTGGGGAGGAAGCACAAGGAAGAAGGATGCGTTGCGAATTGACAGGCTGGTAAGGAAAGCTGGCTCTGTAGTGGGAGCTGAACTGGAGTGCATCACTTCACTATCTGACAAAAGGACCCTGAACAAACTGATCAACATCCTGGACAATGAGTGTCACCCACTCCACAGGACTATTGTTACGCAAAAGAGCCTGATCAGCTGGAGACTTCGCTCACTGCCTTGCACAACAGACAGACTGAGAAAGTAATTTGTCCCCAGGGCCACTGAACTGTTCAATGCTTCAATTAAGGGAAGAGGAGAGATAGACTTCTCTGCATAGTCTGTCTGCCTCTTCACCCCCTCCATGTTTGGATACTGTCTGTCCACTAGCCACTTTTACCACTGTCTTCTGCCTCACTGTTTGCGTGCTATATTAGCACATTAGCACATATGCATAACCCCTCCCTCCATGCCACAGCCGAACTGTGGCCACACTTATACCTTTTCTTAAAATAGTTAAATATATAGATATATAGACTTTACTTTATTTCTGCATTGTTGCACTGTTGGACTTACTCATTTGCACTATCACCATGACACTCACTCACACAGAGCACCTTACCTTACCTTACTATGCATAGAGAATCACAGGCTCAGTCCCTGCCTCAGTCATTGCAAGCGCCTCTGATTGATTAATCACCACTATGTGGATACTGTTTTTAGAATTGATTTAGATTAAGTGTTAGTATAATTTGTATTTTAGTATATTTAGCATATTCTTTATCTTTTACTGTCCTTATTGCTTAGTTGTGTTTTTATATTATATACTTTAATTACTCTTTCTGCTGTTAAAGAATGGGTTTGTGTTGTCTGTATGCTGCTGAGACCTTGAATTTCCCCTGGGGATCAATAAAGTATCTATCTATCTATCTATCAATCTAGAATGGGGATACACAGATAGAGTTGGCCTAGTTGAGCAGAAAGCAGTTGATACAGGTGCAATCAGTTTAACTGGCTTTTTGATGGGGCCTAGTTGAGCAGCTGGAAGTTGATACAGGTGCAAATCAAGTTAATTAGCCCATTGTGATGTCATAGTGCCAATGCAAAGTCTATGGGGAAAATAAGCTTGTTTTTTGTTAATATCGCAACAAGTATAAAGTTTACAAAAGTGAAATTTTTTTGAGGCGCTTACTTTAGGTTACATTGGCAACATTTTCACTATATATCAAGATTAAACTTAGACAAGAAAATGTTTCACTTTGCCATTTCACACATTTTAACCTAATATGGCGTTAACTAAAAAGCATAATAGATTCAAAGCCAACTCTTACCATGCCTCAAATTTGACGTTAGGTTTCTAACAAGACTTTGGATGAAAATCAATGTGGTGGTGGTTATGTCGCTATTTTGCACACTTGCAGACTGCTGTTCATTTCTCCTTTGACTTGTCAGATACATCATCTGTGAAGCCAAACATTATTATGTTTTGGTATAAACGTATAGCCTTCCATATTTGCAAGTTAGCCTACCTCAGTCTGTCTCATTTGATCTGGCACTTGCTGTTGGTCTGTCGCGTCGCGTCACTTGGTAGCCTACAATGACAGGTTCGCTCGCGTGACGCATGCAACAGCACCTAAGCAGATTTTCTAAAATCGTAAAGTTAACTCCTTAATATCTATTAAAAAAATAAAAAGTCAAGTCATTTCAAGTCATGTGTCTCAAGTCTAAGTCAAGTCTCAAGTCATGAATAGCAAGTCAAGTCGAGTCTTTTATACATGTTGATCAAGCAAGTCTCAAGTCTTAAAAAATGTGACTCGAGTCTGACACGAGTCAAGTCATGTGACTCGAGTCCCCCATGTCTGGATGTACCGGTACTCTGTTGGTCTGCTTAGTTTTGAATCCTAAGTAAAGGTTTGAAAGGAACTTCAGCTTCAGACTTTCTCTTGGGAAACTGTTAGGCCTGTTTATCTTCTCTAATGTAGCTGGCTAGACCATGTCATTGATACACCCACAAGTGGGGGCAGAATTGGAAATGTGTCATAGAGTGGTATTGGTTGAATTGGTTAAAAAGTCACAGGTTAGGTTATTGGCTATTATTGCAATGATGCTATTTATAAATAATGAGCTGTAAAGTAAGTCAGACTTATACAAACCATTTTTTAAAGGATATGGTTTCTGGTTTTGAGTCTGAACTGGATAATTTCCCGATCCCACCCTATCTCTCTCTCTCTCTCTCTCTCTCTCTCTCTCTCTCTCTCTCTCTCTCTCTCTCTCTCTCTCTCTTTCTTTCTTTCTTTCTTTCTCTCTCTCTCTCTCTCTCTCTCTCAAGTAGGCCTACCAAGCGGACGTAGGCTAGCTCACCCCTACTTTCAGCATTCCCAGAGAAACTCCATGCATGGTTTCGTTTTTGTTTGGGAAACAGGCTGCCCCAACTTGTTTCCCGTTTTCGGAGCCTGTGCTGCCTACAGAAACCGTTTTTTCCCCCAGCTAGCAGTCGTGAAGAGATGAGTATGACAAAAAATGTTATGGGCTTGAAATCGCAAATAATCGCTTACTGTAGGCTACCTCATAAAAATATACTTTAAAAATGGTCAATACTTTTAAACAGGGACTTATTAGGAAATCCCCTCTTCCTTATTACTTCCTTATAGCCTACACTTAAGAAACGAGCTTCTTTCAACAAGACGCGTAATGAGATGTCAATCATCAGTACACTGCCAGAAATAGCAAATGAAATATGGGGTGGCACCTGGGCTGTCAAATCAGATTTCAGGGATTTCCGGACACCCCTTTGGCTCTATGTCTGTGACGAAGGGTTGGCCCCTGCAGACCAAAACATTCTCTTACTTCTTATTGGCCCAGGGGGGCTACATGCACACCAAGTCTCATCTGTGTCAGTCTCCCAAGGAATTCCCAACCAAAAATCTCTGGGGAAAAAAGGAATAAAAAACTGTTCCAAACATTATGATCATGCTGTACATGCACTAAATGCACATGCACTTGTGAGGTCATCATATGCTGACATGACCTAATTTGCATTGAGCTCCATCTTTTTTTATTTTTTTAAAAATTATTTAGATACTGAGTATGGTCCCTACTGTGACAGGCTGTAATCTCAGGAGTCATAGGCTAAGTCATACATCTATTTTAAATTTTATCACCCCTCCAACAGGTGTTAACAATGTGACTGTGACTTTTAACAAATGATAATGGCAGTGTCTGTTATTTTGTTGTATGGAATAAATATGTTGAATATTTCGTGTTCCTCTAGTTGGGACGTGTGGTAGTGCTACACTTGATATTTCATTTCTTTCCTGCGTTCTGTACAAATTAAAGATGTTGATACCACATTTAGTCCTCCTTAGTTACAGTATATTCATGGAGTCTTACCTTATTTTGAGGGGAAATTTAAATACAAAAAATAGGCTACATTACTCTGCTTAATTAAATATTTTTGATATGGACCCATGGTCAAAAACGTTCCACAGCATAATTTTGGGCTATTCCATATCAATAGTGTAAGACATCAAAATGTTATTGTCTAAAACAGGAAGCCAATTCAGATAAGACATGCATGCATGCATTACATAATTTGTTGAATTTTCATTTTCATTTTCAAGTGCAATATATCATTCCATGACAGAGTGGGAGAATGAATTACCATGCAGATTAGAGGAGAAGCATGGTTCGCTGAAACAGAGGGCTGCATTGTAAGCATTTCAACATTTAGGCATGGCCTATTATATCTAAGGTAGTGTGCTCTGAGCTCTCTGAGTGGGGTGATATCGGCTCTCCTTTTGGTGTTGGGGTGAGATGCAGCAAAACCCTGCTAAAGTGTACTAAAGTCATAACATAGCTCTCCAGTATAATCAAATTCTCATTATGACTATAGTTAATACATAATGAATAATATTACTTAATAATTATTGTTTTAAGGTTCACATCGCTACTGTTGTGAGGTTCACATTACCAGAACAAGCCAAAAAGTTCAAATTACTTGGGTTGGAAACATTCCTTTTCAAGTTAGCACCCAATACAAACTCTGAATTGGTTTGATGGACTGTGTAGCCAATAAGGTTAGAGGATCTCCTCCAGTGTGATGAGTGTGGGGTGAGGGATGCCACAGGCACAGGGCCGACACCAGTAGGGGTCAGGGGACGTCCAGCAGCAGATGGTACAGCCATTCCTGGGCGTA
Source organism: Alosa sapidissima (assembly GCF_018492685.1). Lineage (NCBI taxonomy): Eukaryota > Metazoa > Chordata > Actinopteri > Clupeiformes > Clupeidae > Alosa > Alosa sapidissima. The sequence goes on along the minus strand of NC_055957.1, from coordinate 51,573,649 downwards.
CCCTGGCGTTCCCTGGCACTGAGGCAGACCTTGCTGATATCAGGGAACTGTATTAAAACAGCATCCAGCACACTAATCCCAGAGACAATGCAGAGGCTCGCGCACGTCCTCTCTGGCCTTCAGGGTGGCGCAGGCCCAGGGGTACTGCTGGCTGGGCAGGCATAAGACAGGTCAGGAGGTGGGGAAGTTTTAACATTCACAGTGCACAGCCAGATCTAACATGGCTAATCTTAAAAGCCTACATGGAATGAATGTCACTATAGTTTTCCTATATTGTGAATGAATAATACAAATTACAATGACAGTTCGGTTTATCAGTACATTTGTGGTTATTCCAAACATGAACGTTGACTTTATACATCGGATGGATGAAATCAGAAATTACGGTAAGAGATTGTGTAAGTTCTAACTTGTAACATGTAACTTGTTCATTGAGTTGGATGTGCTGCTTGCTGTTGTATGGCTCCCTCTAGTGGAAATTAGAGAAGTGTGCAGTGTTGATTGTGAGCACAGCCATGTTCCCTCTGCCAGATCCACTGTGGCATTTAGGCAAATTCTGTGATACCTCTATGGAAATATTCTGTCCACGCCAGTACATTGATTGAAGTAAAAGATTTAAATGTCCTGCCTTAACGCAGGTGTATATTTGTGTGCCCTCTCCAAACAGGTGTCTGCTTTCCCTGCTTCGTGGATGTGGTCCCGGTCAAGAACGAAGAAGGCCTGGTGATCATGTTTATCTTGAACTTTGAGCTTGCTGACCCCCCAGTGAACTCTTCCCCCAGCACAGAGCTCAACCACAAGCTGCCCATTCCATGGCTCTCCATTGGTATGGCATGTCTGCTGCTTAAAATGTATGGTTGTCATGGCTGCTGTGCTGCCCTATTTGACTTGAAAATATTATTTACATGAATCAGGAGAGAGAGAGAGTATAGAGCACGTATAACAAGTCATCATCAATGGATGTGTAATTTGAACCACCTTTCATATATTTCAGCTGTGTTTTATGTTTCCTTCTTTTTGTTCATTTGGTTTGTGTTTCTTTTCTTCATTCTTTCAGGTCGGCGCGGCGGGTTCCGGCTGCGTTTGCCTCTGCTGCACTCCATGAGTGGCAGCAAGCACTCGCTGCAGGGCGACACCGAGTTTGGCCTGCCTTCCATGGGTCGTGAATCGGTAGCCCTGGACAAGCTCATGTCCCTCCAAGAGCACCAGGAGCTGGTGGCCCCACAGCCACCTCTGCTCCTATGGGAAGAGGCTTCCCAAAGCGCCTCCAGAGCCCCCCAGCAGCGGCAGCAGCATCAGCGGCATGAACAGCAGCATCAACATCAACAGCGGCATCAACATCAACAGCGGCATCAACATCATCAACAGCAGCGGCAGCCCCAGTCGCCAGCCCTGCGGAGCCCCCTTTCCCAGGGCCTCTCCCAGTCCTCCCCGCGGCTGGACACAACGCGACCTGCGGACCTGCCGTCCAGCTGCGAGAGCCTGTGCAGCCTGCAGCCCATGCGCTCGCCCCGCCACTTCACCTGGGACGGCAGGCTGACCACACGGCCCAGCAGCACAGGTCAGAGGTGATCACCACCACCACCAACACCATGAACCTCACCACCACTCCCTGCTGGTTCCTCCGTATTCATACATCTCAACACACAATTAATGTGTGGGGCAGCCGTGGCCTACTGGTGAGCACTTGGACTTGTAACCGGAGGGTTGCCAGTTCGAACCCTGACCAGTAGGCACGGCTGAAGTGCCCTTAAGCAAGGCACCTAACCTCTCACTGCTCCCCGAGCGCTGCTGTTGTTGCAGGCAGCTCACTGAGCCGGGATTAGTGTGTGCTTCACCTCACTGTGTGCTGAGTGTGTTTCACTAATTCACGGATTGGGATAAATGCAGAGACCAAATTTCCCTCACGGGATCAAAAGAGTATATATACTTATACTTATACTTATACTTATACTTATACTTATGTGTAGAGCTGTAGAAGGCAATACACGCAGGCAAGCATAGTGTTCACTCCTCGTACGGAGCTGGAAGAGTTCTAGAGATGTGGAGGTGAGTGGGAGCGGAGGGAAACAGTGGGAGGATAACAGGGGTGCTGTCTGCAGAGATGGGACTGCTAAAAGAGAGAGAGAAAGAGAGAGAGAAAGAGTAAAAGAGGGAGAGAGTCAGAAATTGAGCGAGAGTTAACTTTGAAATTTGAATCCACCCCCTGAGATCTCTGCCCTACGCAGGAGAGTCCTTCTCTTCTTTTGCATGCCGGTGTTTTCCAGTGGAAGTGCAAAACGCCTCCCACACACACACAGCCCGTGTAGATGACGCAGACCCTGAGAGACCGAGAGCAAAGCGGCATGTTTAGTGATAGCACTAGTGATAGACTCACACACAGGGAGAGGGGAAAGTAGATGAGGTAGGACACACAAGTTGGACACACTAGTTGAGTTTGTTTCTTGTGGTGATTTAGAGATACCACATAATCACATACTCTCCTCGCAGAAACAGCTCTTTTGCTCTCTCTCTCTCTCCCTCTCTCCTCTTTCTCTCTCTCACACACACTCTGTCTTTCTTTCTCTCTCTCTCTCTCTCTCTCTCTCTTGCTCCTTCAGGTGCTGTGACCAATAAAGTGGGCATGCAGAACTCCACCTCAGACTCCGACCTGATCCGCCGACGCTCCTTCAGCAGGAGCCAGAGCTTTGGCGACTCTAAGACGGACCCCTACGTCACCCACCCGCCCGGCGAGATCGACATCATTGCCCCCTGCAAACTCATAGATCGCACCCACAACGTGACCGACAAGGTCACCCAGGTAAGTCAGAAACTAAAGCGCATGATTGGCTGCAAACAAATGTGTGCTCTATTTATCTGTGTGGTTTGAATTAGCTGGAGATGGGGTAAGCAGTGGCTTGGCTGTGAGAAATGAGTTGGTTGTTTGTGAGGTGATGGTGATGCTGACTGTTGCACTTTTTATATCTGTTTGAGCTTTTACTGGCAGGTCTGTCCAGGCGCAGAAAGAGAAAATTCTGACTTTTCTCATTGACCGCTCTCTTCAACCGTCAACCTATTTTTACAGTTTGACTCAGAAATGTCACAGTTTCACTAACCAAAGTCAGCAACAGTACTTCTTTCACAAATCCTGCCACTGTGCCAAACTGTGGGCCAGCTGTTCTGGTCATGGCTTTTTTTTTGTTACTGTGTGTTCACCACAATACTAGGTCAAGGTTGTCGGACTACAAGCTCGAACGCAGTGCCTGGTGGGCCAACAGTGCTGCTTGCCAATTGGGTCCAGTCCAGCCAGTGGGTGTGGGCCCCTTCAGAGTCAGATTAGTCCCAGTAGGGCTCACTCGTGTCAGGAGGTCACATGGCAGCTCAATGTCTTCCCTGCACTGAGTGGACTATTACACGCGAGTCGCAACATTATGACAGAGTGATCCATAGCCACAACCCATTTATCATTACTGCTGCAGAATTAACCCACCATTACAGGGGCCGGCTGCGCTTCCCTCGGGGTTTACAGGGAAAATATGCAGGACATTCGAATGCCGGTCATCCTACCTACTGTGCTGAGTGACCATAGCAGTATTCACATGGAATATCGGCATGTAGTGGCATACGTCAGCCTTGTTAGTAGGTAGGTAGATAGGTAGACAGATAGATAGATAGATAGATAGATGCATAGATGGATGGATAGATAGATAGACAGATGCATAGATGGATAGATATATTGATGGATAGATTGAAAAATTGGAAAAATTCAACTTGAACTGTACAATGTCAGACCTCATATATAACATATGGACACACTGTGTGAGCAAGCGTAGACATTGTAGAGTGCACACAGGCACAGAAGATAAAAACAAAACACGCAAGAATATAATCATGTGAATGATTACATTTATTATAAAAATAATATTAACTTTAGTGTCTATGAAAGATAAAAGATCAAAATAATATGTAAGGGATAATGGACGACACGGTGGTCTGTTCACAGAAGTTAATGCACGGTCGAGGTTGTAAAACGGCCCCGACGCGAAGCGGAGGAACGAAAGTGGTAAGTGCATTAATTTCTGTGAACAGACCACCGTGGAGTCCATTATCCCGCTTATTCCACTGTTGCCACTTGCATTGTGTTCATTTCCTGTTACAATTTAAACGTTTTAATCGCTAAAACTGTCTTGTTTGTAGAACTACTTTCTTCCGACACATATCAACTAATTTCTAACTAACTTGCAGGACAAACTGCCGTTAATAGTTCTAAATGGATGGTTGCTACGGCCAAAGGCCAGTCGTTAGTTCTATCTCTCCCGTTGTCAAGCGGGCATATCCCAAGATTCTGATGAACTTTAGCTTTGAAACATCGCTATTTTACTTAGCCTGCTGTCATCCATCTAGCTAAAAGCCACCTCCGTCATATGCTACAATGTTACTATGTTCTGAACGTCTGCATTTTACAGCACGGATGCAACGTGACGGTTTATTTAAACTTCACAACGACTCGAGTTCAGCGAATTACGTACAGTTAATGGTCGTTCTAAATTACGTAGGACAATGGAAAATTCAACCAAGCAGTGGAATAAATATATATAATAATATATAATATTTTGATATTTTATCTTTAATAGAATATATAATATATTGTACTGTATATATGTCTACTTTTTCAGTTATGTGCCTATAGCCTTGGTGTGACATGCTGTGCTGTCTCACACTTTTTACATCTACGTAATTTAGATAGATAGATAGATAGATAGATAGATAGATAGATAGATACTTTATTGATCCCCAAGAGGAAATTCAATTTGTAACAACTCCTGACAGTAAGACCAGCAGAATATGAGAAAGATCACAAAGGAATCAACCTGCCAAAAATAGAGCTTTCTAATCAATGACTTTCATTGCTGTCTGAAATAGATATGTTAACTGTTAAAGATACATCTTCAGAAATGCATCATACTTTGCACTGAGACATTTCTGGGTTTCCATTCACCTTCTTAATTTGCATTTTGATCATTCTAAATTAGAAATCCTGACTGGAAACACTTGAAATTTGTATGCAATATCCTAATGTGCATAAACATTCAGAATTAGAATCAGAAACATTTTAGGTACAATGAGATTAAAAATTATGGAAACAGTGTATACACATTACATTTCCACATACAGTACGTGATTATGTAAACGGTCTTTTACAAAGACGTCCCCTCTCCAGCTGTACCTGCAGTGTGCCTGTGTTGAGCTGTGGCTGCCTGTGAGCGTTTAAGTGAGTGTGATTGACTGAGGTGCAGCTTGGAGGCCTAGGGCCTTTGACTGATTCCCCAAGGGCCGCTGCACAGCTGTGCAGAGGAGAGGGAGCGTGACGCAGGATCGACCTGCGGAGTTACCAGCATGTCCTTGAGAGGCATGCACACACTCATCCTTCCCTCGACACACCACGACCTTGAGTACATCATCTCAGGTCACATGTTAAAGTAGCATCTTCCAAAGCTGACGCAAAGCTTGGCTTTCGTCCATGATCCTGTTAGTGGCTTGCTGTTTCCATTTCACTTTGTCCCTTTTGAGTTTTGGTAAGACACTGCAATTTTCTTATTTCTGCTAAGCAAGCCTTATTTACATATTTTTGGCAATAAAGCATTAATGATCTCGTCGGTGAAAATAAAAACTGTGAGAGCCTACTGTGAGAACTGTGAGAAAAAAAAAGAGTGAGAGCCTAATTCATTTAATAAATTAATAATTTCTGTAAATATTAAGCAATAAATGAGTGTCTAGGCTTCTTCTGATAATGTAGTCGACATCTTCTTCATTTGCAATTCCAATAGAGCACACATGGTTTTATTGGTCCTAAATGGTCTGAATGGCTGAGTCAGGTGTTTCCAGTTGAGGCTACAGTACAACCAAGACAGGGGGCCCTCACAGGATATTATATAGTAGAAGATAAAAATGAGAATGTGCTGATTTTGCTGAGTTTATCTCCAGGTTTTTTAATAAAGCATGATCGCAAGGCTCCATGGCTGCTCATTTTCTCCAAGTTATACATCTAATCTAATGGAGGCGGAAAGTATGAAAAATGGCAACTCTTCCTCATGATGACCTCCTTCCTACCTGTAGTTCCTCTTCAGTGTTTGAGCCTGTGTGTGTTGTGGACTAGCAGCTAGACGATTAGGTGTGTGCATCATTGCCAGGTGGTGGAGAGCGTACAGGTCCCGGGCTGTAGTGCGAGCCGATGCCTGTCCTATTGGGTACGTGAAGGGACCATGCTATTCTCTAAATGAGAATTGATAGGACATCCAGTGACTGTGATGTTTGGGGGAAAGACAGGGAACCGTCACCCCCCCTCCCCCGTGTGTCTGATGTGCCCCGATAGTCCTGTCACGGTCCTGCAGCACCACCATAGCCACCTGCAGACCCCACCCCACCACCACCCTCTACCCTCCGCTCTGCTCCTCTCCTCTCCAGGGCCCTGACCCAGTTCAGCCCCACATCATTAATCATCCTGGCAGTCCCAAAGGACTGGAGTGCACGCGTGTCAACATGCCCTTATGTGTGTGTGTGTGTGTGTGTGTGTGTGTGTGTGTGTGTGTGTGTGTGTGTGTTGGGTGGAGTTATCAGTTGTCGGTCCCTCACTGGCCTTTTGTTTATCTCCATATCTGTTGTTTGTGTCAACATGTAAAGTCTTTACACTGTGCATATTTGTTTGTTGGTATACTGCACGCACTGCATTGTGCCTGTATGCTGTTGCCAAGGACAAAATCCATTATGCAGGGACTGGACAGAGAGGTGCCGACAGGGACTGTCGTGGACATAATTGTGTGTCCAGACTTTGTGTGTGTGTGTGTGTGTGTGTGTGTGCGTGTGTGTGTGCGTGCAGAGCCTGTGTGATGGGTAGAGCTTGCCGGTTGCGTTGATGAAGTTTCTTGTAAACACTCGGTGGGCTTAGATGTTTCCCTCCTCCCTCCTGATCCACCTGCGTAGCTGGCAGGGATGACAGAACCATGATGATACCATCAAGGACTCCTCGAGGAGTGTGCGGCTTTGATGGATCATCTGCGGCTCGCTGAGCCATATGGCCTGGCTTCCCAGCCCTGGTGGTAGTGATGGACATTTATTCACAGGGCTGCCAGGTAGAGTGGGGGCTGTTTGACGCCATTTTCATTCTGGTGAGGATGTTTTGTCAGGCCAGCAAGCAATGAAGGGCCTTCAGCTGGGGTTTTTTTACCCCCAAAATGGCTGCCATGTAAAATCTTATTTGAAATCTACCCATTAATGTAGATTATACAGTTCAACCACCAGTGCATATGAGGAAGTGTCTTGAGTTGCCACAATATGTGGGATGAATTAAGTGGGGAAGCCCAAGTTACCTCAGAGAAGCCCCTGGCTGTGATAAAAACCTCCCACTCGTTATCGCTCTCTTGTACTCTCTCACTCGCTCTCTTGCTCTCTCTCTCACTCTGTGTTTTTATTGCTCAACTTCTGCTGAGGCTAGGGAAACTGCTCCTGGTCTATATTACTCATAACAGCTCCGCTAGCTTGGCTCATGCCCTTTGCACCTCTCCTCCCCAGAGGGTCTGGCTCCAGCACAAATAGATCTATCAGATACAGGCGAGCGCCCTGACAACCAGGCTTTAAAAATACATGTTCTGCACACTCTTCTCTACTGAAGACTGTACCTGCCAGTAGGAGTAGACGGCTCCTGGACGCCTAGCTGGATGAAGCTGTAGCACCTGCTGGGCTGTTCGTTTAAAGCTGTTGATGATGTTGTGATATAATGGTTTGACAACAATGCTAAGATATTATATTTTATCGTGTTTGTTGTTGTTGAAATGTAGTATTTGTAAAGTATCCTCGAAGCTCCTTTGACTGTTCCTTGAATATCCGTTTGGAACTTTAATGTGAACGCCATGTGTTTCCAGCATTGTTTGATTGCTTCACTATTCACCATTTCAGTTCATAGGAGCAATGTGGATTTATTTAGTTTGTGATGTGATTGATCTTATTTATGTTTCTTTGTTTAATAATAGCTATTGCATATGGGTGTATTTCATTTATGATTGTGTAGACTATGATTGCTTTATTGGTTGTTTGTTTATAGACACCAACAATATCACTCAAAGAAATCAGTCTGGGAAATGAAATCAAAGTTAACTGGAAAACTGGATCCCCGTGTTTTAATTGACCCCTCATGCTGGCAGCACCAATCCCAAACCAGCCAAAACCCCCTAATATTTTACATAGTCCTTCGAGCCAGAGAGGCTGCTGGAATGATGACTGAAGATAACCATGAAAGGCTGAAGCAATCCTCTAGAAATATGTGGCCTCCTGTGTGGCAGAAATATTATGGGATGGCCCAAATGATAAGGGATATGCTACCGAGAAGCAGAAGCCTCCTTCGTAGCCAGCTCAAAACACAGCTCCCTGGGTGCCACAAAGAAGGATCCACCAGTGGACTGCAGAGCTTCACTTGTGCCATCACAGATTAGAGTGGTAGCCACCTCTAGTGACCCTGCAGGCATATCAGCAATTAGTTCTCGCCCTTTGTCCCAAGCTCCAGCAGCATATGACCCTGGTAGACCTATAGACCCTTTCAACAAGGTAAACAAAAACAATGCTTGAACGTTCTATTTGGGCCCCAATCTACTTCCTCTGCATTAAGATAACATATGGAAAGTTAAAAAGGAAGTCTTGTGGGGCCAACTATGATGCTGATAATGGAACTCTCTTGAAAGGGTCCATAGTAGAGCATACAGCTAGCCAATTTAGAAATGTTCAGCATCATCCTACTGCTGACCTATGTGGCTGCTGACTCTGCCAGATGCCTGTGTCTTTGCCCAACATAGCGTACCCACTTACTGAGTCCTCGAGGTCAGCATGTGTTGAAAAGCCCTCAATCCCATTCCTTAAAAGATTAAGTTACATGTGTTCTCTTTGTTAAGTTAATTAAGTTACATGTGTTCTCTTTGGCTTCTCTTTGTGCTCCAGCATTCTGAATCAGCTGTAATGATCTTATTACACAAGCGGGTAACCCAGCTAATAGTGAATTACAATAGTCCAGCTTAGAGATGACCATGGTCTGAACAAGAAGTTGTGTGGAATCTTGTGTCAGATAAGGTCTGATCTTCCTAATGTTGTAAAGCATAAAACGACATGATTTTGCAATAGAAGCTACATGCTCAGAGGAAGTATGGCCAACCTCATCATCTGGTGTTAAGAGAAATTGCTTCCATTCAGAGCCTCCCAACTATTCGTCCTGGAGATTCTCGTTAGTTCAGCCAGTTTGCCGTACATAGTTTTGGTCGGCATGCTTCAGTCCTGGGGCCGTGACAAGGGTGAAACAGAGCTGGCGTGCGCATCCCATGTCCATCAGTTACTCAGTAAGCTCCCAGCTGAGCATGTTGCCAGCTTTGCTAGACATGCTAGAACTCTTAGACTAGATGTTCCTTATATTTTAATAGATTTCTCAAACTGGTTTGAGAAAGAAGCAGAATACCAAAGCTTAGCTGTTCAAGTAAGTGAGTCTGCAGTAGCAAAGGCAAGACCTTCAAAGCCACCATTCCCCATCACCACTTTCCTTCAGAGTGTAAGTCAGGAAGAGAGTGCTAAAGATAAAGAAATGAAATCTTCCGCTTCAGGAGTTCCTCAAGATCCAACCGACGCTTCTGGTGGGTGCAGATCATCCTCATCTCTTGAGCTCTACAGAACGAGTGAGATTTAGACATACGGGAAGCCCAGCTGCCCTGCACACTCACCTGGGATGGATAGTGCACGAACCAAACACAATCGGTCCACCTTTCTTATGCTTACCCTCATCCCAGTGGCCAAGCCTCCCAGTCTCATTCTCTAATGAAGACATGTCAGAAGTAGGGAAATCTTTATTCTGTGGACATGTCCAAGTTCCTGACAGCCCTTCCAAACCTGACTACTCCCAGTTTAACACCTGGTCAGAGCTGCTTGACGCCACTGCTGAGAATCTGCCTTTGGACCTCTCAACTTCATTGACGAGTACTAATTCCTTAAAAAGTGGCTGAGAAGTTTCCCCTCAAACTCGACTGACTGACTGAGCTGGCCCCTGAATTTGACCCAGCTACAGGACTCATCAGAGTCTGTGGCCGACTCAGTCCCAGTGAGGCCAACATACAAAAAATGTGGTCCTCCAAGCCCCTACGGTTTAGAGTGTGGCTACCCGACCAGAGTAGTGTTAATTTAGTCAGACGAGACGAGAGGAAATATATTCGTCAACGACCTTTTTTTTCATGACTAAGACGAGACGATGACGAGACTGCACTAATGTCCTGAAACACTGACTAAGACTGTCTTAAAGGAATATGCCACCCCTAGGTGAAATTGGGTCACTCCCCGCAGTCCCTAGAGTTGGATGAGTGAGCCAAAGCGTTTTATAGCCAACCCAGCCATTGTCCTAATCTAGAAACGGCCCGGTTAGCTTTAGCTTAGCGTAGTCGCTGTAATCCGGCGATTCCAGCTACTGTAGCATGTCGTTGCAAAAGTTAATCAAATAATTCAAGATTTTTTATAATTATTTCTCGTAACCTGTATTCACATCGAGTACAAATATCAATGCAAATTAACACGAAGGGAATTTCACCTAGGGGTGGCGTATTCCTTTAAGATTCATTATTGTTGACGAAAAAAGACGAGACTAAAATGTTTTGCATGAAATAAAAATATAAAGATAAAATATCTCTTCATTTTGTCTACAAAATGAGAAGACAGAATATCTAGCTGTTATTCAAAATATTCCAAATGAGTTCATGCGCAGCAGCTTTCCTGTAGGCTAGTCTACTGTGCGACTGTGCTGTTGCTGCAACCCTGTGGCTGCAACACGAAACTACATGGAACAATAACACCGGAGATTTCTGTCAGAGTTAGCAAGCTAACTAAAGATTTATGCCACAATGCTACATACCCAGAAGTTGAAGCTTCTCTCATATATATACAAATTAACATCCCCCAGAATATCCATACGAAAATTTTTAGCAAGGAATGTCAACTATTTAACTAGTTACACTGATGATGCAAAGTTTGCTAGCAAGTAAGCTAATATGGAAAGTTTGCTAGCAAGTTAGCTAAGATCACATTCTCTGCTGAGATGGAAAGTTTGGGGAATGTGTTGCGCATATCGCCATCTAGCGTGGCGGAGTAAAACATTAATACTTGGGTCTACGACAGTGTTTCTCAAACTTTTTCAGACGAAGGACCACTTAACTAACCAATAAAAAAGAAACGCACGGACCACCTAGCTAAAAAAAAAAAAAGACTAGACCTCAGAAAGACTAGATCAACAGTATATTAGCCTACACAATAGGCCTACTCAATGTACCACCTTGCTTATTGTCTTTGCGCTTTGCTTATTGTGTCAGAGGATTCATATGATTTAACTGGCATATCTTACATAGACAGTGTTGCAGAACTGTTTGGATTTACATACAGTACAAGTTGGTTCAATATTGCAAACAACTCATCTATATTATATTTTACCACGCAAACAAACAATATGAATTCTGCCTTAAACTGTTCCAACTGTTTTGTATCTGATCCAGATTTGAACTAATCCACATATGATCAGCTTGGGCGTTCCACTGACTCATGAGCATGAATCTATTTTCATTAGTAACAACCAAGGCCAATAGAGGTTACTTCTGTTACTTGGTGGTTAGAAGACCTCTTCCAGTGTAGGCCACTCAGTGAATGATGGATACTTGGTCAACGTGAACTCATCCTCATTCAGTGTTCACCTTATTATCGTAACTCTGCTGTGTTATTAGTCAAAGGAACCTATGTGTAGTCATAGATGAGGAATACAGAGGGAGGGGACAGTCAAATCCATCTCTTCGTAGTGTGTGCGTGCGTGTGTGTCTGTGTCTTTGTGTCTCTGTGCGTGTGTGCCTGTGTCTTTGTGTCTCTGTGCGTGTGTGTTTGTAAAGCTGTAAATTATTTATGTGTGGAGTGGAGGCATACTGCTTATGAATGCACTTTGTGGCCATTGTGTAAACAGGTGAGAACAGAAGCTGAATTAAAACTCCACTATGTGACCCAGATCCATTCATGGTAGACATGGAATAATACTCAGTATAATTTTGTGCTATGAGAATGCATTGTATTTTTAATTGTTATTATGTAGTGAGATTTTTGTATATTCTTTTAGTACAATATATATTCTGCGGCTTTGGCGAGAGCCTCATTTTTAACAAAATACAGTGGCCATCCATACCATATCCTGCAAAAGAGCCTCAAGTTATATAGTGGCAATGAATCATACAGTGCTTATTAGCATATCATTACAGACCAGTGTGTCTGCCCCCCCCCCCCCCCTCCCCCATTATTTTATAGGGCCATGACATTTTTGAAAAAACAAAGAATTAGCATGTTTTCCATGGGCGTGGGCAGGACAACATGAGTGCAGCAGTTTGAATAATAATGGCTGCATTCTCCCAGTGATGAAAGCTTTCTCCCTTTTGTGCAGAAAGCACCTTTTAAAACTTGACCCTATGTACATCCTGCCCGTGTTAAATTGAAGCCCAAGGCAATTTCAGAACGAACGCTCTGATAGCACTGAGGGAGGCAACGCGAATGACACATCTCCCAGAACAGTCTGATAATATCAGAGATGCACCAGAGGTTTAATGTGTTGTCTGATCTGCCTGAACAGCAGTTCATCAAGACAGGGAGTTGTGTTTTCAAACTACAGTAGGAGCACAATCTTTATTAGGGTATTAGGTTTAAAGTTATTACTGATTAACATTTAGAATATGCTGTCGCTGTATTTATTATTATGTCCTGTGCAGAAGACTTCAGATAGATCTCTGTGGTAACTGCATATTAAAAATTTTACAGTGGCTCAGAAAATCTCAAACTGGTTTCCAACACCAGCATCGACATATACCATGGTGACACTTCTATTTCAGCTTCCAAGCATTTTAATTCTTATCCTGTGCTCAGCGTGGTGAGATGTTAAATGAGCTCATTCCCATCGTTATTTTACTTCTTATTGAAGTCATTTCAGGCGCAAAAAAGGCACAGATGATGGAGATTACACTTAATGGCCTTTGGAATCACTGTTGAGATAATTGCCTTTTTTTATGGGGAGTGTTATCATTCCATAACTTCTCAGTTATTCCAAGAGATGACGAGCGAGGTCCAGACTTATTTTACTTCCATATTTTTGGTTTCATCAACATGTCAAGATGAAGTTAGAATGACTCATGCACTTTTGTCACGTTTGATGATTGGCTTCCCTTGATACAGATGATGACAACACTAATACTAGGTCTTAAGTGGAGGGGCAAATGTGATACCACATAGGATGGTGTGCAGTAAAGCCACCATAACTGCTGTATGCTCAAAGTCAGTTATTTGTCAGGATATCCATTGTGCCTTCAGCGATCCCCAGCAAGGTGAACCACTGCTAATGTTTCATATGGGAAATGCTTTTCTGTCCTTCACCAAACTCGCATTTAATCACCCTGGCAGCCTACAGAGTCAGCTCCATGAAAAAGCCAGTTCTTGTGTTGTTTTGACATCACGAAGAGACAGCTTATGGGTATAGTCTACTGGAATTGTTTAATAATAACCAAACCACTGGCTGAAAATAAATAGAATTTTGATGATAGTGTCCCTCTCAGTTTACAAAGCAAAGGTTGTCAAACAGAGCAACTCACACCTGGGTTAAAAGGGACCTGTTTCTCTCAGGAAACATATTAAATGGCTCAGACACTGATGCTATGCTCCCCCACACTCACAGAATAAGAGGCAGAAAAGACCTCAGAAATACGGTCTGCTCCCTTCCACACTAAAACTCTCTCCGCTTAGACATTCCACTTAAGCTATCATGATGCCGAAGGAAGAGGAATGCTGCATGCACAATACGCATACACTGTTCCACCGTGGGAGTGTCTTTATTCAAATATGTTTGCTTTAGGCTCAAATGAAACGTTTAGAAATCTGAAATATATTGGATGCTGTTTTATGGTTTTAGAGAACAGCAACCACGCTTGCATTTTTCGTTGTGCAGACAGCCACACTCGCACTGTGATAGAATTTCATGGCACTGCTGCAGTCTAGCTTTGTTTATCCATTAGGTCAGTGTCATACTTAGTCTTTATCAGAATAGTCTGATGTATTGCATGCATGAGAGTGGTACATGTCAAGAGGTGTAAGTCCTAATAATACCCCTGTTGACACATGCAGTGGCTATAATAGCAGTATCTATCTGATGTAGTTGTTACTTGTAGTAGAGTGTGCATGTTTGCCGCTCTTGTAAAACCTCCCTATCATCTTTGTACAATGAGGAAGAACACTGTGTGAACACACTGTTTATCTTGCTTCCTGTAATGAAAACAGTGTAGCAGTATTGTGGTTATGACTCTCCCGAGTGTCTGAGTCTGAGCCAAAGAAGTTCTTAACAATATGAGGGGAGGTTTTTTAAAAACATTTTCCACTTCTTGTGTTGTATTGTTTGCTGATTTTTCACATCAAAAGCAATTGACTTGAATTACACTCACAGGGCCAGATGTACTAACGCTTTGCGCCCACTTCAGGCGTATTTGTTTCGCAATGTGCGTGTAAAATCATTGCGAGGTATGTACAAACAGGCCGCAATGATATTAAAAAGCAAACTGCCTGTCGCGGGAGCTGAAAGTGGCAGATTGCGTTTGTCATGTCATGCATATGCATTCATGGGAGGATCCAGGGGAAAGTGGGAGTTTAGCGTAAAAAGATGGGAGGGGAAGAGTAAAGAGCGCCTAATTATGTATTCTGCGGTATGTACAAAGACTGCTCCTGAAAGCGCACGTCTATTCTGCGCCTAAATACTTCCCCCTTGTAAAAGCAGGTGTTAATCCAAATGCATCCATGCAGTTCAATGTGTCAATAAGAGAACCTTTCAAAGACAACATTGCTATTTAGAGCACCAGTTTTTGTGGTGAAAGTATTTGTACTACCAAAAACAACCTTAACTTTGTTGTTAAGGTTGTTTTCGTTGGCCTTCGTTGGCCTTTCGATTGTCTTACTTTCACTTTCACGTCATTCACTTAAACTTTCCTACTTGCTAGATTTGACCAATCTTCCATAGCCTATGTGCACAAGTAGTTTGAGTAGAACTACTGATCTTCATTATCTCCCTGCTTGTTTACATCTTATCATGTATGGTATTATTTCATGATCACTAAACGTTTGATTCTTTTTAATGTTGTCATCAGTTAACTTTATTCAACTGCGCTTGTATGTAGGCGCTGCCATTCAGTTGTGGACATTTGTAAATTGCGTTTATGGGCGGAGAAAGGCAGAGAAAGGCGCAGTTTACACTAAGGATTGAACGATTGATAAATATGACGGAAACTTGGGTCTGACAGCGTTCGCAATCTGCGGTGTGTCCATGACGCTGATAACGCTACGTTCGCAAATGTACGTACATCTGGCCCACAGTATAACACCCTTATATTCCTAAGGGAAATTGTGTGTACATCTGTAGATGTCAGTGATTGGGTGTTCACTTTGTGGCTTATTACTACCCCCCAAACAAAACAAAAAAACTACTTCTGCTGTTAAAGGTGCAGTCAGCGATATTTCAAGCCCATGACATTTTTTGTCACATTCAATCTTTTCCTCACGATCTGCTAGCTGCGCATTCCGTGAGTACACTGTAAAAAAACCCTGGTCTTTGTAGGCAGCCCAGGGTCTAAAAACTGGAAACAAAGTGGGGGCAGCATGCACCCCAAACAAAAATGAAACTCTGTGTTGATTTCCTCTGGGAATACTGAGCTACCTTTCTGGGATTGGTTTCCCGAAACCTTTTTAATGCATAGTTAGTAACCTCTAACTTAAGCTCTACCTTAACATTTTCACGTATTTCCCGAAAGGTACTTTGTTACCTATGTCTTTCGTATGTCGTTCGTTGGTAAGAGTGGTGTGGAGCACTCTTAGAATTCTGTTTTGGTTCACCAATGATTTTAATTAGGCTAATTAAGAAAAGAGTTTCTGGAAATGTTTTCACACAAATAATAAAATGTGCATGCATTTGAACATAATTAAAAGCTTTATTCTCTTATTTCTTGCTTCCCCCTGCCATCTTCTACAATGTTTAAGGTGAGGGGATGTTTTTATTGATAATGTTAACCAATGACACAAAATACTGAATTAAATGAGGCTGCTGGTCAATCAGCTGTGATTAAAAAAAAATACTATTATTCAAATATTTACTTGATATGGAGTGATGAAGGCGTAACAGGTAAAGGTGTTAGGGGGTTATAGTTGTCATACCGACAGATTGCGGGTCGCTTCCCCCTCCAGACTTTGTGTCAATTAAGGGTAGATCATTTCATTTCTACTTTTTACTCATCGTATGCTATTAATTAGTTTATCCATGTTGAAGTAGCTTAAATGTTACTGGAGGCAATATTTGAGCAATTTTTTTTTTGTGTGTGCAAAGAATGCACTGTCTTCCATAACACTGTCATGCCGTCCGTGTGAAGTGAAAAATCGATTTCTGAACCTTCAGTGTCAACCAATTCAGCCTCTTCAGGGTGGACAGTACCTTGTATATCGGACGTAAGGAGCTTTTCGTAAGAAGACTCCTAAGGAACAGTTTAGGAACCACGACTATAAAGCTAAAGCTTTGGTAAGGTTTACCTTTGGAGTATTCATAGCTTGCTAAGAGTGAACGTTATCGGGAAACCGGCCCCTGGTGTGTTTTGCTTGGTCCTTAGTTAAAAATTAATGTACATTGTTTTGGACAAAAAATGTTTCCTAATAATTTTAGGAAAATACAGAAATAAACAAACGTGACTTCCTGCGCAATCGCTGACTGCGCCTTTAATCCCCTAAAGTCCGGCGAGACTCATAATACATTTCAGGGCTCTAAACCACCCACTGTACTGTGACAGCAGACATCCAGATCAACTGACCAAACCCATAGGCGAAAGTGTCCATTGAGCCCATCTGACGCAGATGAAAGGCGAGCTCACACACGCACACACACACAAGAGGTCAAGTTTGAGCAGGTGAGGTGACGTTTCAATAAGAGGTTGGCTGGGTTGCTTATACAGGTCATTTATCATCAACTCCTGGAGGCTCTGTGTATATTGGGAGTGAGTGCATCCATCCACGCTATCAGTCAATTGTTTTGATCAATACAACTTTATACTCTGGGAGAGAGCAATAGCACAGTTACACAGTTAGCAAAACAAAAACAGTGTCCTGTGTAGTGTTGACCACTTACCTAATGAATAAGTAAGCATGAAGGAATATAGTACACATACACACCTGCAGCTGAGAGAGAGAGCACTGTCAGAGGATGCTCAATGTAAGCCTGTTTGTGTTTACTGAGGGGAAAGAGGCTCATCAATCTGCCTCCACCGTTGGACTGGTGTTGGAAGGAAGGAGGAGGATCCAGCAGCCAACTGTAATTACTGCTCTTTCAGAGTGGGACTGCCACTGAAGCGGCAGAGAGGAAGGAGGGAACACTGAAGAGCAGAGGGAGTGAGAGAGAGAGAGAGAGAGAGGAAGAGAGCGAGAGTGCTGGAGAGAGTGGACCGTAGAGGCAGTTTACTCTGTTTGAAAAGCTCATGAAAAGTGGCACAGCTGCCCAAGCAGGTTCACAGCGGGGAGATCCAGAGATCACAGATGTCTCTGCTCCTCTCTCACCAGTGGGCGAAAAGGCAGAAAAGTGAAGACATGAGTGAGACATTACTGCAGCATGCACTTTTGGATGTGAAGATTGAGTGAAGTGAAGATTTACTTGTGAAACTATATCACACAAAGAGGAAGTTATACTGTGAACCTAAACAGCAAATATTCAATGCTTATTCAACACCCTGTATCAAAATGTAGACCATTCTTCGTCAACTGGAAACGAGTAAGCCGAGATCATGATATCTGACTCACAGAGACACCGAGGGAGATGACGCTTACCCACGAAGAACTCAAGATAACTTCAAGTGCGGAGCTCCAGGCAGGACTCTCACAGTGATAAAAGAACCCACAAGAACCGAGGCTGAAGAAACGGAATGTGACAAACTCCACTCTGATTGTGACTTGACTCCGAAGGCGTAGGCACACGCACAAGCCCACACCAGGGGGGAGGGGGGAGGGGGATTCCCAGACGAGCGAGAGGATCACATGAGACCTGGGGAGCCCTGCAGTCGCTTTACTCTGCTCGATACATACTGCAGCCAGAGCGGGTAGTTGTCCGTGGCACAGCGTGTGCCCCCCACCCCCAACTCTGGCATGAGTGGAGGTGTGTGGCGGAGGTGAAGACGAGAGCGGAGAGAGATGTCGCTCAGCGAGAGAGGGAGCCTTCCCCAGGAGGGGACGCTGGCGAGTGCTGAGCGCAGGAACACGCGCGTCAAGAGGGCCGTCCGCATCTCCAGCATAGTCGCCCAGGAGGTGAGTGCCCCTCCATTAGGTGAACGTACAGGGGTAAGCAGCAGGAAACGCAGGTGGGCTGTCACTGTCAGGGTCTGAATAAGCACCGGAACTCCAGTATTATTTTATAGATATTTGTACAATGTCCTATGGCACTCTTTTCTCTATTGTTAGTAAGAGTATTTTATATTGCAATATAATTTGAGCAAACTGTGTTAAATGTTATTTGAAGTTCATATACACCTCCTCACTCATACACCTGCAGTATACCCAGTGACCATGTCTGTACTGAGATCATTTAGTCAGCTCACAAATGCATGAGACAAAAAAAAAATATTTTAGGAGGCAACACTGGAACAATGGCAAGTGTTTTCATCTTAGGAACATCACTTGGGTGTGAGGACAGAAGAGAAAAGAAAAGTAATTAGTCAAGAATTGGCACGCAACACTGAGTATATACTGTAGATAAAATTAGTTTTGCAGGTGAATGTGCTGTACTTCCAAGAAGTTGTATAGAGAATTAGGCAATATGAAGCTTTAGAGATGCAGTGGTTTTATATGGCCACAAGTGAAAGAAATAGGCACTCTGTTTGTTATTATATGTTCAAGTAGGAATAGAAGAAACAGACAAAACATTTTGATTAAAAAAATGCTCTGAAAGTGATGTCTGAACATTTTTTGTGTTGTCACGACACACATTTCCATTAGGAGTATGTTGGCTACATCTAATTATTATGAACATCTTGGACAGTTGGAGGACATGAAAACTGCTTTCCAACCTTAGGATAGAAATATGGTAATGAAGTGAAATAAGAAAACTTGAGTGTTGTTGTTGCTGTAGGCTGCCTCTAAACTGGGACTTGCACCATCTGTTTGTGGAGCCCAGTCAGACTAATGTGAATAAATCGCGTTTAATGGATGACAATCAGTCTGTTTAATGAAGAATGAGCTCTATATTTAATGAGGGAGGACCAGTTGTGAAAGGCACCCACAGATGGTCCAAAAGGGTTAGTCCAGGCAGCAGAAACTATGTACTGCGTCACCCTAGAGAGATACCAGTTTTGTATTCTTGGCATCTCATCAATTCAGGACAGTTTGTAATAGTTAGTTAGATAGATAGTAAACATGCTTTAGGGGGGATATCAGGTTCCTGTTAATGAGGATCATGTTGAGAACAGGGTTTTGTGATATTTTGAGTTAAGAATCGATGATAGCAGAATTTAATCAAAGCCCCCCCCCCCCCATAGATTGTGGAACATAAGATTCACTTTGATAGTATTGTAGTTTTGCTCTGTATACTCCTGCTGTTTGTCCATGAAGTTCCTGTGTTTACAGCACACATTCTGCAGATAACATTTTTTTTCCAAGCTTCTTCTGAGACTTAAATGCTTCGGGGTTCTTAATGTGATGCATAAGGTTCTCCTCACTCTTCCTCAGTAGCTGTAGCTATAGCTTGTAGCTGTTTTTTTCTGCTGCCTTTGAAACAATGAGTAAGTGACCGGTGCCTAAAGTAGATTCTCTCCTTCACGGCCCTTATGCTCACGTCGCTTTCGAACCCCGTGTTCACAGCAGTCGTGGTCCACAGGTCAGGCTTCTAACATCCATCTCTGTGAAACGCTGACCTTGAATGGTGCGGCTCCCCTGCCTTGAGGCTCGGAGTCCATCTTGTGTTGCTCTGCACTGCACATCCCCGAGGCCTTTACACTTTGCAGACGGATGGCAGACCCTACAGTTCCTGTGTGTGAACCCATGTGATTCACTTAATCTCACAGGCATGGCTATAGCCAAGAATCACACCTGGGAACTGGTACCCATGCAGCAAAATGCACGCAATAATGTTTTCTTTAGCTACCTTTGTCTTGGTGGTGCTTTACAGTGAGATGTTGAATTTTCACCCTGAGGATATTGAATTTATTGAGTGATGAACTGATCAGTTTAGATACTTGTGTAGACATGATTTCTATGTTATTTTATCCAGCATGAATGAATTGAGAAGTGGAAAGAAACATCTCTCTGCTGCGGTCATTCATACACCACTGCCATGGTCTTTTCTTCTGTGGAGTTCCATTCCACACTGAAAGGCAACTCAGTGATTCTGCCACATTATGCAACTGGGACATTACCTCATGTTATACAACAGGGATAACTCACTTTACTGTAGTGCTACTTGTGCGATTGTATGAGAGTTTCATTTTCCTGTTGTATATGATTGTTTATATGTTATCATGGAAACCGTGAGTGGGTATTACCAGGCAAGCATTGCCTCCCTCTGGACAAATGTTAGAATTGGTCCCATGTTCAAGTGGGTGAGAATGAGATGTTTCCATAATGTTTAACTTTTCCATATTACATGACTTCATTAGGCAACATATACTGTATTTTAATATAGGCATCTATTGACAGTATTAGCTTCTGCTTACCTGAGTTCACTGCATTGTTAAGCTTGCTGCTTGTGAGTTCAGTTGCACAGCCAGGCTGTCATCTATTGACAGCAATTACTGAAAACTCAGACGTCTCGAGGCCAGTGTAATTTCTCCACCTCTCCATCGATCACATGAGTGCAGTAAATCTGTCACTTGTGTCTGTTTGTCCCTTTGAGTGTTTAGTATGGCTGTACCCTGATGAACACTTCAAGGACAGAGTAACCATTTCTCCAGTTTTAGATCCATATGTCAAGGTGCTGTAAGCTTATAGCAATCCAAGTTCAGGAATTGGGTTCTGTAATGATGTGTATTCACTATCTAAAGCAATGTCACAGAACCATTGCCAAATGAATGCTACATACAGTATATGTACATGTTTTTAATACGTTAGCTACTTTACATAGCTTGCTGCCCGTATGCAATAATGATGGTCGATATTAATAGAGAAGTCTACTTCCACCATGCAGCCCAGTTGGGTCAGTCTTCTTGCTTGGAAGGTGACATGACCCCTCAGAGAAAGAACAGGCTGTTTGAAAATGCTGTGCAGCCTTCTAGCACCTGAGAGCACTTGGGGGACTTAAACACAGTCATAGTTGGAGAGGGTTTACCGAACTCTCTTTTCCTGACTCTCTGTCTCTCTCTGTCTCCCTCGCTCTTTCTCTGCTGACCACACACCAGCTGTGCAGGGGAGAGCTGCAGGCCACTTGACAGGGACAGTTGAAGGACCAAACCTTACGGTGTGTGTGTGTGTGGTCAGGTGCAATCCCAAACTTCTGCTGAAGGTTATACCAAAGTCCTTTTAGGCAAGTCCCTCTACTTGGCGGCCATATTGCAGCGCTTTTTGGGCACTTATCGGGCATCTATTCAGGCAGAAATGAGTGTGCGCAAGGCTTCACAACATCAACCTTGCTCTAGCGGCGAGATCAAAACACATGATTGGCATGATGTATTCACAACACACCACATGATTGGCACAATGTATTCACATTTCAATTTTTTTGCCGCGGAAGGGGCGGAATATGCATAGACAATTGCCATATTGTTGTTACAAACTAACCCCATGCATTTCTATGGAGGATTTTTTGAGTGTTGTGTCTCCTCATTAGAAAGTCTGTGGTTATAATGTTGGCCTTATAAAACAAGCAGAGCTGAGCAGAGTATGAGAGGCAGATAGGGGATTATTCTGGTGTTGTGGGGCTGGGGGTGGGGTCAGACACAGAGGTGGTGAAGGGTATGCACAGTGGGATATTGGGATGAAAACTGATGACTCATTCGCAATTAAAGCAAATCTGCTGCTTGTTTCAAGTATGAAAGTAGTTGAACCTAAGAAGCCTGTTATAATATACTGATATAGACATAAATACACATGCTATTAATACAAGCTGATTCATACACTAAAGCATGAGGTGTGCTGTGACTATAAGAACCTAGATGAAGCACACGTTATTTGTCGCCACAGGAAGTCTAATCGTCTATGACCCAGTGATTCACCCATTTGAGCGTTAGAATTCCCAGACCTTGATACCCTGCAGTATGTACTAGTAAATAAGCACGATATCTTATTGTTATCAGTGTGGCCTTTGCTAACTCCCGGTGAGAGCACAGTGGTGTTTGTATCAGTAGTGTCTGTTTTAAAAAACATGTGGACATGTGATGGGTAGAGTGGATAATGTCACACATCAAGTCAGCTTAGCAGTGCTTCCTTTACAATATACAGGGTCCCTTGCTTTGACAGTGATCATTAAACTACATTAAGAAATGCTATGTATTCATTGAAAGTATACAACAGACATACAAAAGTATACAAAAGACAGGATGAATTGTTGAAGGAAAGATGTCATCATTATACCGTAGCCTCAAGAATCCACACAATACATATTTAAGTAATCCCAATGGGATGGTAAAGTTACTCTCATTCCTCAGTTGCCCCTCCTTCATCCACTTTCTCTCTCTCTCTCTCTCTCTCTCTCTCTCTCTCTCTTTCTCTCTCTCTCCCTCTCTCTCCCTCTCTCTCTCTCTCTCTCTCTCTCCCTCTCTCCTTGAGTGCTATTTTGCATCAAAATTAGGTTGTGCATCCTGGAACACAACCACAGCTGAATTCTGGTGTTCAGATGAATTCTTCCTTTAAAACATTCTCTTGTGCTGTTTGCTCAGTTTTATTTGTATAGACAGCATTTAGATGTCCTCTTGCCTGAGGACGGAGCAAGTCTAAGTAAACAGATAAGCCAAGGGAGGAAGTGATGTAATTAGAGGTCCAGACCACCAGTGTAGTCGCAAGACAGGGAGTGGAGTCTTATCACTCGACGTCCTAGGACTGTGCTGTGTGGACTCTTGCACGCACCAGACAGCAGAGTTGTGACACCTCAGGTGGCGTTTGACAGGTGTCAAGTGAGCGCGGGGAACAGGACAGGGCTTTTCGCTCGTGCCACTGGGATGGTGCTTTGGCTCGGGGCCGAGGCAGAGGTACCCGGGTGCCCCAGCCTGGTATTCATCTTGGTGGGTTGCTCCTCTGCGCGCTGTTGCTGCCGGGGACCATGATTTTGACCCTGGCCCTGAAGCTGTTGAACGCTCTCCTTCGCTCCGGTTCTCCCTCTCTGCTGGCTCATCCTGCGCGCTCCTCTGCCCCCATGCCCTGTGACGTGCCCTGTTCTCTCAAGCTGAGGTGTTGGGGAACGACGAGCCCACACCTGTCCCCAGAGGATGGAAAGGTAAGGGGGCACAGCAGAACCAGTAAGGAAGTGAGAAGTGCTCTAGCATGAAGGATTCCCTTTGAAAGTGAAGGTGTAATTGTGAAGGTGAAAGGGCTCCTCAAGCCAAAGAGCATAGATGATACATGTGTATTGTATAGCATGATTATCACGCATGCTTGTTTTGTTGTAAATATAGCTTGACTGTTGACCAACTTGATTGTTGCTGGTATCTAATCTTTATTGAGTTGTCTTGGCAGGGACATTGTAGACACTGGGGAAGCTTAGTATTACCAGTGTGAGGTGATATCACTAAACAAGAGACAGACAGTGAATTTGATACCAAGGCAGACATCAGCACATGCAGTCATTTCATTTTGGGGGAATATTGTAACGTTGCTACACAACTTGATCAATAGGTCTTTTCGACTAGCTATTCCTATTGCAGTTATAACATGACAAGTGTCACACTAATAACCTATATTCAATGAAATGTCAATATTTGTGACATCTGACTATATTGTCTCTTCATACAGTCAAATAAACTTTGGCATGTGAATAGATTATACACAGCGGCCTGTTAACTCTAACCCAGATACAGAAATAGAAGCATCAATTAAATATTCTAAATCTACTCACTAACTAGGATGCGGGTTTCATAAGCATCTCATGGCCAATGAAAGTAGGTGATAAAATCAGAGGGTATTTTTTCCCAAAATATAATTGGTTTTTGAATGCAGAATGTCTGGGAATAGAGAGCTGTCCCTGTGTAAATAGATTAAGGGGACTTCTGCTCCTAGGGGCCTGTTGCGGATGTGTTTCACCGCTCTAATGGGGGGTAATGAGCAAGAGAAACATTAGATTAGTGTGAATGAATTATGAACATGTGTCAGTGCATCAAATGAATGGAGGGAATTCATATAGCTGACACATGATGCAGGAACAGCCTCGCTTGGGGCACATGATTGCATTGGGTATCACTCTGATGCATGCGTTGAAACAAGCTATACCTTCTCTGTGTAGTAAAAAATGACCTCATTATATATCATCTTGTGACTTAAAAAGAAGTTTGGATTGGAGTAGGCAGAACAGCTAACCATGTGTGTACTGTATATGTGTAAGTATACCAGATTTTGACGTTTCAGAGGGCTGGTGAAAAATTAGGCTTTGTGCACAGGCATTAGTGGATGGCCTTGTAGTAATTAAAACTCAGTCACTTGGGACTGCAGCTATGAGTGTACTCTTACCTTAGTAATTCATGCTCGAAAAACTTTATATTGGCTTTGGTGTAAGTATGTCTCTCAATGAGCCATGACGTGCCACCGTGCGAATCAGTGTTGTCAAGGGTTAGTAGGCCACTGCTGTGGTGGAGAATTTCTATGGAGGCAGGGAAAAGAACAATCCACTTTAAAAAGCCCAGTATTCCCCCTAGTCAAATCGACATCTTATCTTAGTCTTATTTCAAAGCCAGCCAGAAAAAATAGTTTCCTGTGGCATGACCCCTTTAAATCTATTGAAGAATGATCTAAGTATTTTCATATTCAGTATATTTACATTACTATTTACATTACATTTTACATTTACATTACATATGGCTGACACATTTTTAGCCAATGCGACTAACAACATGGTAAACAGTTTAAGCTTTAAGCTTTTTAAAGCAATTCTCTCAACATTTCTAGGACAATTTAAAAAAGGTAGAGTACAATAAGTGCATCAGTGAGTGCTGTTTTTTAACAGTCACTTGTGTATTTGTGTGCACGTGCATTTGTGTTGTATGTGTGTCAGAGAATGCTGATCAGAGGTAAGTTTTGTGCCACCATGTAAGGATGGCGTGTGTGACACTGTGGACAGACTGTTTAGCCTGTGGGCTTGCGTGTGACACATATTGTGTGGTAATGGAAATCCACAACACTGTCGCCAGAGAGCCTGGCAGTGAACGCAGCACTACACTGCCAATACTGCCATATATCATTTGAGCTTGCAGTGAAAAAGGGCATTGCTTATATATCGCCCTATGTATGTAAATGTATGTATGTAAAAAGTTTAAACACATTTTACCCATTTTTCCACAATTTTAAATAGTTTCTTGAGGTCTTAATAAAACATCTGTGTCCAATTTCATTGAGGTGCTTCTTCCTTTTGGTATTTTCAGCGCTGTTCATCCCTGTCTGAAGAACCTTGTTCAGAGTGCCCCATTTGTGTGCCTGTTCCTTGACAAGCACAAGCATTTTTACACGATAGCTTTGCTTTGACATTTTAGTAACAGGTCCAGGTCCAAGCTTAAGAAATAAAATCAAACTTTTGCACTTTTGTTCTTCAGTCGTGAGTAGAGACTTGGTCCAGAAAGGTAAAATTGAGGTGGTTGTATTTAATGAACTTTGCTTCTTGACATCATGAAAGGAAATGCTAATTTTAATCTCACTGATTAAACTCACACACTTTCAGACCTAGGCAGCCCATAAAGGAATGACTGGGTTTGCTGAGTTTTAGCATTGGTAGCCATCCCAGATATCCATGCGTAAAAAGCACTGAAAGGGTGACATTTTCATACCATGTAACCTTTAAAATTATTTTTATTTAGCTACTTTCACAGGCACCTAAAACACATTTATTCAACTTGTGACAATTGAAACATATTCATTCAATGTGTATCTCATTAATCACAGATATCCAATGATCTTTAAACTGTCTTCCCAGGTCCTCTCCCTCGGTGCTGACGTGCTACCAGAATACAAGCTCCAGGCCCCACGGATCCACAAATGGACCATCCTGCACTACAGCCCCTTCAAGGCGGTGTGGGACTGGGTCATCCTGCTGCTGGTCATCTACACGGCCATCTTCACGCCCTACTCGGCGGCCTTCCTCCTGAGCGATGCGGAGGAGGCCGCCATGCAGCACTGTGGCTACTCCTGCAGCCCGCTCAACGTGGTGGACCTCATCGTGGACATTCTCTTCATCCTGGACATCATCATCAACTTCCGCACAACGTATGTCAACAGCAATGATGAGGTGGTGAGCCACCCGGTTCGCATTGCTGTGCACTACTTCAAGGGCTGGTTCCTTATCGACCTGGTGGCAGCCATCCCCTTCGACCTGCTCATCTACCGGTCAGGGGAAGAGGTAAGGGATGGGGCTTGTGCATGCACCTATACAGGCACTTTAAACACTAGATAGTAGAAACAGTCAAGACCAAGGGTGCATGTGTTGACTTTTCTTCCATGTTATACGGATATAGTTTTTGTTGATAAGGCGACTCGAGAAGAAGTTGTAAAAGCATACATGTTAACAAATCGCAAATACTCATGCACCTTATCATGTCCTCCAGACAACAACCCTTATCGGGCTACTGAAAACTGCCCGGTTGCTGCGGCTGGTGCGAGTGGCCCGTAAGCTGGACCGTTACTCCGAGTACGGCGCGGCCGTCCTTTTCCTGCTCATGTGCACCTTCGCGCTGATCGCCCACTGGCTGGCCTGCATCTGGTACGCCATTGGCAACGTGGAGCGTAATGGCGCCGCCCGCATTGGCTGGTTGGACACGCTGGGCGATTCGCTGGGGAAGCCCTACAACCACAGTATTCCCGGCTCGGGCCCGTCCATCAAGGACAAGTATGTGACAGCGCTCTACTTCACCTTCAGCAGCCTGACCAGTGTGGGCTTCGGCAACGTCTCGCCCAACACCAACTCCGAGAAGATCTTTTCCATCTGTGTCATGCTCATTGGCTGTGAGGATCATGACGTGTTTTACCTATTAATATTCATTCAGAAATGGAACAAGGCCTAGTACATTACAGCATTGATCAGGGTTCCTGTCAGCTTATTCATGTCCAGTTAAGATGGTCAACAACACCTCATCAATAGTGGCACAGCCCTCTGCTGCACTGTCTGTGTTACTGTGTAACTGTGTTACATGTTATTTTCTATATTTCTGATATGTTGCTGATTGGATCATAAACGGCCACAGCAATGAAGAAAAGTGAAAGTGATTGATAATGACTGACTGACTATTATTGTGTTACATGCTCCAAATGTAAAGCACTTTGAGCTGCATTCTGTGTATGAAAGGTGCTATACAAATAAAGCTTATTACTGTGCACTGTAAGAACAAAAAGAACTAAAGCTGTTTCTGTTTGTGTCCCATCAGCGTTGATGTATGCCAGCATCTTCGGGAACGTTTCAGCCATCATCCAGCGGCTTTACTCTGGAACCGCGCGGTACCACGCCCAGATGATGAGGGTGCGAGAGTTCATCCGCTTCCACCAGATCCCCAACCCACTGCGCCAGAGACTGGAGGAGTACTTCCAGCACGCCTGGTCCTACACCAATGGCATAGACATGAATGCAGTGAGTATCAACATTGCACACACTGAAGATGAAAGTACTGCTAAGCAATAACACAGCACACAAAATGCACATCGAATCCCCCTATTGCAATTGGTATCTGTAAGTCACATTGGATAAAAACATCAATAAAATGCATAAGTAAATTAAAACTAGATAAAATAAATAAAAAAAACAAACAAAAAAAACATTGAGGATCACATATATCACTAAACATATTTGGAAACCTGGACGGCTCTCTTTTGCATTGACAGGTGCTGAAGGGCTTCCCTGAATGCCTCCAGGCCGACATCTGCCTGCACCTGAACCGCACCCTGCTGCAGAGCTGCAAGGCTTTCAAGGGCTCCACCCAGGGCTGCCTGCGTGCTCTGGCCATGAGGTTCAAGACCACCCACGCTCCTCCAGGGGACACGCTGGTCCACGCCGGCGACGTCATCTCCGCGCTCTACTTCATCTCGCGCGGCTCCATCGAAATCCTCCGTGACGACGTGGTGGTGGCCATTCTGGGTGAGACATCTGTGTGGGGGTCAGAGGAAGGTTTTTCTGCTGGTATATAATTCTGCTGGGGCACATATACAGTTCTGTAAAAAGAGATCACTGCACATTTTGCTGATGTCATCCTACGTTTGCTGAGTGACATTTGAATGAGTTGACGGTCATACTCAAAATAAAGAGACCACTGCAAAATTTGAGTATGACCGTCAACTCATTTGAATGTCACTCAGCCATAGGTTGGCATCAGAAAAATGTGCAGTGGCTTTTTGCTGCTGAGGCTTTTTGTGGTTCATCATGGTGCTACATGTATGGAAACCTCTTACATGGCTGTAAATATTGCATACCAAATGTATGTTTATCTGTGCTTTTGCAGATTGCTTAGATTAAAGTAGCAGAGAAGAGCTTTCCTTTATAGCAGAATTTGGAAACCAGTTGCCCTTGTTGACATCCACCAGTGTAACCGTATCATTGCTAATGATAAGAGTGCAACCGTATTTGTAATGCTCTTAGCACCCTCTACTGGCCTTAAAATATACATCTAGTGGTGAAATGCTCAGTATGGTTTGAAAAAGCTATACTGTAGGTGTTTTTTTTTTTTACTTTTTAGGGAAGAATGACATCTTTGGGGAGCCCATAAACTTGTACACCAGACCGGGGAAGTCCACTGCAGATGTCCGAGCGCTGACCTACTGCGACCTGCACAAGATCCAGAGGGAGGATGTCCAGGATGTTCTGAACATGTACCCAGAGTTTTCAGACTGTTTCTGGAGCAACCTGGAAATCACTTTTAACTTGCGTGATGTGAGTCCCTCACTGCACCACTGAATTCATCTGACGAGTGTTGAGTAAGTGGATGCAATTTCAGCTCCCAGGAAATTGATCATGTGTCCTCATGTTTCAGACCAACATGGTTGTGAGTTCAGGAAGCAGTGATGACTCAGACAGCAATAGTCCCACTCACAACTATAGCAGGAATAAGTATTCCTTATATTGCAAGAATCGCAAAGGTAAGGTCTACCTCAGTTTTACATGTAGAGTATTTATGAACCTGTGCACCAGCCATCTGTCAAATATCAGAGCCAGTATTCACTAAGATTACTTCTGAAAGTCTTACCTATTTATGCAAACAATCTCAAATTGATGCAAATAATTTCCTGTAATTCCATCACAACTGCAAGCCTCTTAATAGTAGGGGATGTTATTCATGCCTTCAGCATCAGATCCAAGCAGCCCGGGGGCTTCTCCACACTCCCAGAGAAACGCTCGCCACGCAGCCCATCAAAGCAGCCAGTGCCCCGGAGACCAGCCCAAGTCCCAGGTCAAAGGGCACGGTGGGCCCAGCTCTTTTCCTCATGGCTCCAGTAGCGATGACGAGGAGGAAGAGGAGTCCGTGTTGACGTTCCCCTCCCAGAGCCAGTCCACTCCGCTGACCATGAGTGACCCTGCGGAGCTGGAGAAGGAGAATAGCAGCAACAGCTGTAACGCCCTGTCAGGTGAGGAGGACTGGGTATTTTTTCCATCTTTGTTAAGCTTATCATTGCTAATCATTATATCAAAACGTAGTAGTCTACTTAGTACTTCATATATGATAACTTCCTGGTTAATATTTTGTCATAATGATGGTTTTGTTTGTATTCACAATGTTTTTGTTTAATTCACCATCTACTCATTGTAATATGTTTCCGATTACGGTCTTGAGGATTAGAATGCACAATATGTACTCATATATATTCCCAAAACATCTCTGTGACGATGTGAAGTTTTTTTTCTGTCATGTCCACATTGCATTAACGTGGTGCCACTACCGCACTGTAGGGGCTTTCTCAGGGGTGTCCAACATCTTCAGCTTCTGGGGGGAGAACCGCAGCCCTCAGTACCAGGAGGTTCCCAGCCGCAGCCTGACTGCGCCCCCTGCCCCTCCGTCCAGCGCCCTCCTGCACGGCTACACACGCCGCCAGCGCAGCCAAGTAGAGAACCGGCTGGAGCTGCTGCAGCGTCAGCTCAACAGGTTAGTGACACGGCTGTCCAGCTGATCACAGGGCTGCACGTGCATGACTTTGAGCCAGACTGGTGCAGGACCTCGCTGTTTATCAACACGGCTCAGCAGCACGGGCTCGGCACGGGCTCACTGCCCCCTAGTGGTGAAGAGAAGGCATCTTACCACAAACACAAAGCAGAGCAACAGTTCCAGCCCTCAACCAACTTTTCTCTTCCCTTCAATGTTTAATTAACAGTAACCCCAATCCCAGTCTCTTGCCAGAGGTTTTATTATGGGTCAGATTTCATCTGTGTGTTGTTGCGCCACTTTTGGCATGCAAATTCATGGCACAAACCATACATACATCTCTGCCACTACCTTGCCAAGCTCCTGGAACCCCTGATAGATGTGCTAATGTGGGACTTTGACTGCTCCTGTTAACATGCTGTGTGTGTGTGTGTGTGTGTGTGTGTGTGTGTGTGTGTGTGTGTGTGTGTGTGTGTGTGTGTGTGTGCGCGTGTGCGTGCGTGCGTGGGTGCGTGTGTTGTGTGTGCGTGTGTGTGTGCGTGTATGTGTCTGTTCCAGGCTGGAAACGCGCATGTCAACAGACATTGGGGCCATCATGCAGCTGCTGCAGAGACAGATGGCTGTAGTTCCCCCCTCATACAGCTCAGTGTCATCACCATCTCAGATCCTGGCCACCCCTCCCACACTGGACCAGAGTATGATGCATTTTGTCCCTGTGCGGGACACAGAGAGACAGGTAATAAGGGGAATCCTACGCTTCTTTTGCCAAATGTTTTTTCCAACGCGCCAATTATACCTAAACATGTTTAATAGTGTCAGGATTGGTTAGGGCACATGGTTAGGGATAGCTGTATCGAAAGGAGGATAGAGGCCTGCACACTGTTTTAAAAGCTCCCAGACAACTTTATCAACTTTATTTTAGCAACGTGAAGAATACCCTCATGGGTCGAAACGTTGCTAAAATAAAGTTGTCTGGGAGCTTTTAAAACAGTGTGCAGGCCTCTATCCTCCTTTCACTGTTGACACTTCAGACCTGACACCTGATAAAGTCTTTTTTGGATGTGCGGTACCCTTCTTTTGGAACTGCTTAAGGGATAGCTGTATCAGCATTTTTTTGTGAAATATCAAATATGTTTTCATTAGTTACTGTCTGTAT
This sequence comes from Alosa sapidissima, assembly GCF_018492685.1. Taxonomy (NCBI): domain Eukaryota; kingdom Metazoa; phylum Chordata; class Actinopteri; order Clupeiformes; family Clupeidae; genus Alosa; species Alosa sapidissima. The sequence goes on along the minus strand of NC_055957.1, from coordinate 51,542,182 downwards.
GGGTGTCTATGAACCATGTGACTGATTCCTTTTCACTCTGATTTCCTCCTGCTCCGGATAAACATTTGCCTTTCTAAATGTTTCTTTTGATACTTCATGCCTTGCGTATCTCCACTTTAGGTTTTAGCACAGCAAGAACTCCATGGGGGGTCTTCTAATCCTTCTGATGTTGGTGCGGCTATGCAACTACAGACATCTGTACTTCCTCCTCAAGATCTACCAAAGAATCAGGCCCTGAACCACAGTATCTTTGGAATCCACCAAGAAAGTGATATTAACTTGAACCGCCTGGATGTAACACCGGACATCAATTCAGAGAGTATATCAATAAATGTATACGACCCTAGAGAGAGTCAAGCCCAAAGCCTAGCTAATGACTCGGAGCATATACCCATGGACTGCTACCCTTTTGGCCCCCAGGCAGAATTGGGGTCAGAGACAAGGTCAGCCTGCTCAAGCCTGTCCGGATATCAAAGGCGGCTCTCTTTGCCAGGTCAGCAGTCTGTCCTGGATGACCCCAGTGGCCCTCAGAGGCATGCCTCGGACCCAGGGAGTTAGGACGTGGATCTGCTGGGCAACTCACTATTTTGGGCATATCTGTGGAAACTAAAGCCATCAACAAGAGTGTTCACTGATCACAATGTACGTTAGCCATAAGTTGTAATGAAAGCAGGACAGAGTCACTGCTGACACTGATGGCTCTGTGTGAGTGGAGCTAGTCTTGTGGTGTCAGATGTAGGTGTTAGCAGGTCTAACACAATCACTGTGTTGTGCTCTGTGATGTAATTCTCATGATAGCTATGTTTTAATTGTCATTATTTAGTTGGGTGTTTTGATGCTGTATGAAGAACATATCCCATTCACATTTTGTCCTGTGAATGGATCAATGCAACAAGCCACAAGGCCAGCACCTTGTGAACTCTTCCATTCTCTCTGAAAACTAATGTGATAACTTTTACCGGTATGCCGCACAGAAAGTTCTATCATTTGCCCTTCAAAGTATCAGAGGGTACATTCACACTGCATTTTCCATCAGTTTAAAATGAGAAATGTGAGTAAAGTGGAAATTACTTAACATGTGTCTGATTTAGACAGCAAACTCTCTTATAATTCTCTTATGATTCACTTGTTGACAAAAAAGTTGCTGTCAGAAAATAATATGTAGAATAATATGTAGATATGCATTCTGACTGAAAGGCCACAATTAGAATAATTGAATTGTACATTTGACCAAAGCTAAATATATAGTATAATACGATACTCAGCTATAGCATGTTTAGAGGACACTCTAACATTGCAAGCATAAACTTTCTTGAGAATAATTACTGTTATAATATAGTTGTACATGTGTCATAGAATGTTATGCAATATACAGTATAAGTAGAGTATTTATTGATTAAATGAAATTTAGGTAACACATTTAAATACCTGAAAATAACTTATTTGCATCCTTGAAATAAATGAATTTATGAACATGATTTTCTTGTAATATGTATGATTTTATAAATTATCCTGATTCCAAAATAAATATCTTGTTATTGTAAGATATTGTGATTTGGGCAAATAATTTTCTATCAAAGCCTCCCTTCCTTATTTACCTACTCTTTATTTGTTATTACATCATTATTTGGTGATATGTTTAGCAATATCATTGGTTTTGATTTATGTGTATAATCTGCTTGCACTTTTAGATAGTGTGTTTGTTTATTGATGGGATAATAATAAAGTCCTGTTGTTGCCATTAATCTAATAAGTCAGGGTTTACTTTTGACCACAGGGATTACCATAGCTCAAGTATAGCCAAATTATGTAATGGATGTACACATGTTTAATTCACATGTCTATTAGAATTATATAAACACATAATGAAACTACTGACAGATAAGTCACATACAATTAACCTTACATAAACAGGATACAGCATAATTTGAGCTATTAACAAATAAGAAGACATGGAGAAACCCAAGACTTCCAGCCACTTAGAGTTTCCCAGTAGTGTGTCCCTACTAGGTTGATCTGCCAGAGATAATATGTAGCGAATCAAATGAGACCGGTAATCCTCTAATCGTGTATAAACCACAACATAGCGCCAGAATCTCACCCTGAAGAATAGCATGTCTCCACAGGCTCATCTTTTACCAATAGAAGTGACCCACCATGTCATACTTGAAGCACATGTAGATGCTCATGACTTTACAGCGAGCTAAAGTGTTTTTTTTTTTTTCTTTCATGTTATTGAGGATTAGGCACTATGCCCAAGGTTAAATCAGCATTACACCATAATCCTTAGGTCCAAAGTCATGTTGTCCCTAAAAGACTACAACTCCCAAGACCAACAGTGTATCAACATCAATTTTTCAGACACAATATATGGAAACTGGTCTGGCTCGACAGGTTATTTCTAAAACTGGTGGTAGCATGAGTAGGCTGAGAAGGTTATGCGGATACAATCAGTTTTCTAAAGTTACTCTCTATGAAGTGTCTAACTTCTGATGTGCTTATCTGAACTGTCTGGAGTGCATGTATGCTGACACCACTGGTCATGTGACTGCTTGATTAAGGTAAGGCAATCCCATCAAGGTCCTGAGAGAGTTTAGACTGTGGCTCACCCTTACTAAGTGAAAATAAACCCCTGCTTTGTCATTGCCTTTATAATACTGTAGCAATGATCATTGTGCTGAGCACAGAACAGTTCTGACATTATTCTGTTAATATTGGAAAACGACACATAAATTCACATAGTAAAAAAAAGAAGCATGTCCGGTTATAACATAATATGTGACCAGTAATAAAAATGCTGATTGCCCTGTTACACATTTACTATGTTGATAATAACTGTTTTGACTGAGACTATAAGTCCAAAGTGTGTGTGTGTGTGTGTGTGTGTGTGTGTGTGTGTGTGTGCGTGAGAGAGAGAGAGAGAGAGAGAGAGAAAGAGAAACCATGCAGCCTTGAATAAGGAAATAATAAATGGTTGTTCATTTGCTGAAAGCTATGATTTGCCTCATATTGAATCTGCAGACTTTCTCAACAGATTATCCATCAATATACCCAAGCAAAGTTTGTTCCAATGTGCTAGGATTAGGGTCAAATGTCATGGTAATTTTTATATTTTGCAATTAGGTGACTGTTGTGCTACTGTAGCTATTACATTGGCCTACAAAACGGATGCATACAGTAGCTGACTTGATGCCAGGCACCACGCCCCTGCAGGTTCTATATTCTTCCCCACTAACTTGTGGGATGTTTGATGCTGGTTTCTGGTGGATGTTATGTCATTCTTTATTTGAGTTTAGCAGAACAAACTGTTCTCTCGGGTCGATTGGGTGTAGTCATTGTCTCTCAGCTTCAGGAAACAACGCTCATTGAGCAAGTGATCTGTCCTTCCATATCTAGGAGAGCACCATCCATTTGCTAGCAACGCTACAATTTTAATCCTAGCGAAGGCTGCCTTCCTTAGCGATCACAATAGTCCATCGTGATTGGATCACACACAAGTCAGCAGATTCCTTAAATTCAGATTGGTTGCTTCTGCAAAGAGGTGGGGTGTTGCTTTGCAGTCATTCAGGCGCACTGTACGAGAGGGCGGTTCTGATTCTTTACAACGACATCCACGACAGATAACTGATTTGTAAAACAGCAACGGGTGAGTGCCCCTTTAAAACTAAACTCTGTAATTATCAGCTGCCTTCAATTTGAATCGACAAATGGTAGATATATGTCTTCTTACTGGATGACATATCCAGTGATTAAATTAAATTATTGATGAGGGAGGGTTTGTTAGAGGCACAGTCCGTCGATGCAGGGTGCAGTCGCAATCTTGGTGACAGTCGCAGTTATTTGTTGTCGAGCCTGCTCTTTCTTTGCTGTAGCATTGCTCCAGGGTGGCTTAGAGGAAATATATTTGCGTTTAATTCAATCTACTCTGGCGATTATGCAATGCAGCTATTTTCCTTTGTTGCCGCGGTGCCGCAGTTCAGCGGAGATGCTCTGGCTGAGGACAGGTGTCCACCGCAGCACTCCGAGAGCATGCGAGCTCATCTGATATTGTTATTGTTACATAACCAGTGTAGACTAACGCGTCAATTCACCAAAAACTTGTACCTATGGCCACCGAATGTCAATAGAGGGGAATATGCTTAAATGTGGATATGATAGCTTAACAAAAGCCTAATAAATGGGTTTAGACGTGCACCTATTGATCTAGACTGCTGATAGCTTTGGATGTTTCTTTATTCTGGTAAACTATGTATTTACGTAGCCTATAGATGAACAATTTGACTGCATTGTTTTCTTTAGGCAGTATGTGATAGACACTCCTGTGATAAGCAAGGATGTTGTGCTGTCACATTTTGTACCCTCATCGGTGTGTTCCAGACTCTTGGCCTAAAGCCTTTGGGTAGCCTTTGGGTAAAACTGATCAACTTTGCGTCAAATCATAACTTATGGAGACGTGTTTGGATCGAACGATAATGTGGAGTTATGCCATGCTGTAATGATTTCCTCCTTGTCTTTAAGGTCTGTCATGAAACTCAGTTGATGTAGTGTAGCCTACTGCGTATTGGCATCTGGATTTGTGGGTTGCTTCTGTGCTCAAGGCATAGGCCTATAGCCGTGCCCTCTAAAACGTAAATATTTGCTGATACAAATAGTTTTAAATATATACGGTGGGCGGGCAAGACGACTTTAGGTTAGTGGCACAAATTGGCCATTCTTGCCGATTGTGAGTCTGAAGTGAAAACAAAACCCAAGTTTGCATCCTGCCAGGCATTGGCTCCAAACAAAACAAACCGTTTATTTGGAATGAAAGACTTTATTTTCACCTAACTCTACTCTCTCATTACGAGTTGAGCAAAATCCACAGTGACATCATATGTTTGTTGCAATAGAAACGGTGGTGTGCATCAGGCTGGCCAGTGCTCTGTCGGCGTGTCAGGTCGGGGCCTGCCGTGCTGTTGTGATGCCCGGCGTACTGTCATGGACGATTTCCCTTTTACAAAGCGACGACGTCTGAATATAATCCTAGTCGACGTTTGGCCCTTTCCTTTTTGCAGCGACCCAGGTCCAGGGTGTTCATCAACGGATGCTCGCTCATGGGATTATTTTATCGTTGGAAAAGTGTGAAATCCTCACAAGAGGCTGTTCATTAACATGGTGAAAACAAATGACTAGATGGAGAGACTGTCTTATGGAGGACCATGTGCCTGATGACAGTAACAGTGAAATTCATGAAAGATTGGAGCATTTCCTTTGACTAGGAGGTTGGACAACCGTTGATTTATTCACTAAAAGAAAGCCTTTATCTAATCATCTGCTAGTACTGAAGCTGGTGATGTGTTTGGGGGGCCTTGTGCTTACTCAGAATAGCTGAAAGAGAGTGGGATACAGAGACTTAAAGCCCACCACAATGAGTGACAGTCAGTAACGCATGCTCAATAGCTTTTCATTCACAATGGAATGCATTGGCTCAGTTCTCCCAGCCCACATCCTATGTGAATTCATACTGGAATGTTAGAACAGGGAGTTTGTGTAGCGACACAAATGACAAAGGGATCCCCTCAAGTTCACAAATACTTCAAAACATTGGCCTCCCCTTACCACTGACCTAAGCGCCGGCCTTCTCTGCTCATCCGTGCCAACTTTAGACAATAGAGTTTGGGATGGCACAAATGCAGATCACTTCAACTGGGGAGTTTACACACTTTGCTTTTTAATCAATGTAGATTTGGGTGCCATACTCTGCTTGTAATGTTATTGAAACATCTGCAGCATCATATTAAATTCATGAAACAATAGTCTCTGTATTGATCTCTGCTTGCTGTATGTGCAAGCTCAACCTCACAGGAGACAGGAAGTCCAAAGCAGTTTGTAGCTCTGTAGGACTGAGACTGGATGCAACCAGATTCACCTCTTGTGTCTCTGGAGAGGACCAGATAACACCTGATGTCAGCCTAAGACAGGAACTGCTTGTGTCATGCGTTCAAGTGGAAAAGTGCTGACCCTTTATGTCCGTCCAAGACACCAAGGGGTTTGCAGCCTGCCTGGTGACAGAGATGACCGATTTGTCATATAGTGTTAACCACTGGAATATGCCTTTCACAGGACAGAAAACCGGAAACGACAGAAAAAGTCCTAAAGGTAAAGTGAGTCCAAAGACTAGATGTCCAGCTGTTGGTGGTTCTATGATGTTATCTAACTAAATTTTGAATCAGCATCAGTGTACAGCTGCTATAAGTGGTCTTGCATTTGATGCAAACTCATTGCCCGACTTATCCATGGTAAGAGTCCACCCCCTCCCTCTAGAGTATGGTGTACGTGCAGACTCATTGGAGGTCTCACTAGAAGCTTCCTGATAGGTTTATACAGGTGGACTTTGCCGCACTGTGGTTGAAGATTACAGATCGCCCCTAGAGTCACACATACACTAGTTTTGGTGACTGCTGTCAGAGAGTAAAACCAGATGGCATTCCTAAAACAACAGTATTGTTTACAGCAGTTTGACACTATTGTTTGGAGTAGTTTGATACTCTGGACAAATAATCTTGGATACACCTCAATACATACGGTCAAACAGCTGTTGCTGAGTGATTCCCTGTGCCACACTCACTCAAACAGCATGTACAGTACAGTAAAATACAGTGCAGCGATGTGTGTGTGTGTGTGTGTGTGTGTTTTGGGGGATGATGGCTGTGATGCTGGAGGGAGGGTTGGGGGGGGGGCTGGGTGTTGAGTGCCTGTTGAGAGCAGAGGGAAGAGAAGGGAGCTCTCCTCTTCTCTAATCCCTCCGACCAGCTGGGCCCCTGCCCCCTTACCGTCCGTCAGTCAGGGCATCAGTAGAATTGCACCATATCAAAAAGCATCTCACATTACTCCACTGGCTGCCACGCGCGCGCAGCAGAGGCAGCACAGCGTCAGGGCCAGGACTGGAGCACAGAGGCAGAGAGCGAGAGAGAGAGAGAGAGAGAGAGAGAGAGAGAGAGGATACAGGATCAACCGGGGAGGGATTGGCATCAGTCGATGGGGATGGGTTGAGAGGCGTTTTTAATCCTGTGTTTTTGCTCCCGAATGGACTTGCATAATCATATTAATGCCCCTCTTCCCCTTCATCTCTCTCTCTCTACCCCTCTCTCTGCCCTTCTTTGCTGATCTATCTATCTTTCGGAGTGTGCTCAGAAGCCCTTCGAGGGGTCTAAGATGGCCAGTTATTTGTGATTTAAGGCTGGGTCCGCAGCCCCCTAAACCAGCCTAAATGCATGCTTGTTTGGTGAGGTTATGGCCGGGTGTGTTTTGATGGGGGGCTTTTCTGTTTGTTTGTGTGTGGGTCTCACTCATTTTTTGTTTGTTTTTGGAGCGATGCAGTGTGCCGTCCAGTGTGTGTTATGCTCGGCCCTGTCCTACTGTACGTCGTGTGGTCACTGATCAAACAATGAGACACAGAGTTCCCTTCATGGGAAGCAACCTCACTGCACTAGGTGAAGATGGCCCCTCTCTGCATACTCTTACTGAGTGTAGGTTTGTGTGTGTGTGTGTGTGTGTGTGTGTGTGTGTGTGTGTGTGTGTGTGTGTGTGTGTGTTTGTTTGTGCGTCTGTGTGTGTGTGTGTGTGTGTGTGTGTGTGTGTGTGTAAATATATTTTTGCAATTTGCATGTGTAAATGGGGATGTTTGAATGTGTGTGTGTGTGTGTGTGTGAGTGTGTGTGTGTGTAGTTGGTACAATGAACAATTGTTTTGTGTGTGAAGGGAAATAGATGATGAGAGATGGATAGGGATAAAGAGAGAAAGAGAGAGAGAGAGGTTTATTTGTTTGTGAATGTGTCAGTGTGGGGGAGGATGGGATCCGGGGTGGCCCATACCCACGATTACGCACTCCACATAAACAAAGGGGAAACACAGAAACCCCACACTGGATTGCTGCTCACTGAACTGACTGTCAGCAGCTTGGACAAATGCAGCAGCAATTTACAGCTAAGCGCTTGGAAGATGGCCCAACCAGGCTGCACTGTGAGTGGCTGGCGGGCTGAGCTGATGACAGAGTCCAGCCATGTGCAGTATCTGGATGAGAGTAAGGACAAAGCAATTGATGTTGACACATGGTAGATCGAGATTTTTTGGTAAGCTTATAACTAATCCATGGCATAAAGTATCATGATATTTATTTATTATGACCGCCGAGCAGCAATATTTTTTTCTTCCGGATTTTTTTTCGGGAAGAAACGTGTTGGGCATGTAGCCCACAAGGATGACACGGAACCATCGCTTTTTCACTTTGATCTGTGGCCCCTCCGCTGGACTGGACCTCCGGAAAGGAGGGTAGGGCAGACACAGTTTTCTGTGAATATCTCGAGAACCGTAGGGCCTAGGAGGACCACATTTTTTGTATGTTGGTCTCAAGGGGCCATGTCAACCCATTCTATAACCACTCATTTGATGTATAGCGCCACCTACTGTAGTTAAAAATGAAAAAGCAAAAACCAAGGCATTGTAATAGCAGGTACAGTATCTTTGGCTGACAGGTTCAAAACTGCACAGAATTTGAAGCGTAGGATCATTATGACACCCTCCACGAAAAAAGCGAAAACACACACAGAGAAGCACACATATACACAAAAGCAAACGCACACATGCACACACTCGTTCACAAGTGTGATTTATTTTTGCGGAGAGAATGTGCAGGACTGAGTGGCGGTCATACTTTGTACCACTTTGCAGTACATCTAGTTTAGTATGGTTTAATTTATTATTTTATTGTTCTTGTGCTTCCTTGTTCTTGTGTCACAGTGGAAACTGGAAGGGATGTCTGTCAAGAACAAATTTACTAGATCAAAATGGCAACAGAGACTCCCAGTATGAAAGCAAAATGTATGGGGGAAAATAACTAACAATGTATCTCAGAATTGAATGGCTATACTTGCTGTATTGTAAAATGTGAATCACATTAATATTGCATCATGACCCAAATAATAGTATCGCTGTGGTGCCACTGTGGCAGTTCCTAGTCTGAAGAGCACTTCCCCCTTTCCATCTCTCTCTCTCTCTCTGTGAGGTGATGTGAGTTAATGTGTCCATCTGAAATGGTTGGCTGCGGTCACAGCTGCGAAGTGGTGAGTTGGGTAAGTGCTACATGGCGACATGAGAAGCGGGTAACACCTGCTGCCGCACCTGAAGCCCCGGTTAAAAGCCTCATTAGACACAGGTGTGCATCTGCCACTTTGGTGTGCGACTGTGGGGTGCTACCTACGACTCCCCTACAATCACACCCTCCCTTTCATGATCCGCTACCTCCCAGCTACTCTCACCTCGAGCAATACATGCACTGTATTTGATTGTAGCTCATTACTACAACAGCAGGCCTGTGTGTAGGATAGTGTGGGCTCCTGTGAGGGGCTAACATGGCACCCAGCTATGTGTTCATTGTTTGAGGAGGAACCCAAGTGCGTAAAGACAGAGAGGAGATGCGTGCGTGCTAGTAACTATAGTCGGCAGCTTGGGCCCCCTACAGATCCAATTCACTTGAGGGCACTCACTATTTTCAGCCTGTGCCATTGGTTCAGAAAACCACAGTGCTCTGTGCATTGCATGCTAACAGTGTGGGAACATCTGGCACGGCTCCCTCCAGACAGCACGTTCCAGGCCTTTGGTGTTACATCTCTAATGGCGAGGATGGCTGGAAGCCACAGTGTGGAATGATAAGAACAAAAGCCAGGGCACAGTGCATGCTGGATTGGCATTAAATGTTGTGCGTCATTGTTTTTCCTTTATGTCATGAATAACAGAAATGTCTATTTTTCACACACACAGACAAAGACACACACAAACACAGACAGACACGCAAAAAAACACAAGCTACCTGCATTTTGAAATCAACTGTAAAGTGAGAGAGAGAGAGTTTAGTTTCTGCTATAGGATCCCATTAACAGCTCTCTGTGCAGTATGTGTGAATAGTGTATGTGTGTATGTAGTAATCCATAACCCATCTAACACCATCACCCTCTCCCGTAGGAGTATGGACTTGAGCTTGCGTGACGCTCTCACTGACGGGAAGCCTCAGATGGGCTCAGAGTCTCTGCTGAAGAGGGACTTTGTGGCGGGACTGGAAGCAGAAACGTTTGACGACAAAGTAGGAGAGAAAGTGGGCAAGGCCGAGTACCGGCCTCTGATGGACCGCATGGATGGGAAGAAGGAAGGTGAGGCAGCGTGTACTTTGGACATCACTTCATATCTGTCTCTCTTGCCTCCAAACTGTTTGCTGTAATGGGCCAATGGCATTAACGCTGTATCTAAATAATGCAATGACTCCGATTTCTATCAGTTTTATGTCCCCATCCTGACAACTCCAGATAAATTATTAAAAATGGTTTGGAGAATGTCCATTTGGAAAGGTCAGTGAAGCCTAAGACCCACAAAAAGCCACTAATTCATTTAGGAAGGCTGCTAAATGCTCATTAGTTTTTGGCAGCTACCATCAGGATATCCTGCAGTGAAACCTTATAAAGATGTTTGTTTACATTTGTGTGTGTGTGTGTGTGTGTGCACGAGTGAGTAAGCATGCTGTGTTTACAGTGAAATGTATCATAGCGGGAGCAGCACACCATGCACACATAGGGCTAAATAATTAAAAGGGTGGTCCCGAAGGAACGGAGAAGCCAAGCAGGACAATGTTGAGGAACAGGCCCACCCACCATTTCACTTCTGTTATTTATTGTGCTGTCTTCCTTCCTCACCACGGGGCTATCTGGGCTGACAATCTGACTTTCCCACTGGACTTAGCACCATAATGTATTTATATGCATTGCGGTTATTTGAACGCTTCCTAGTTGTTTTGTCTGTGCTGGTTGGAGGTTTTTTTCCCTGTTGATTTGAGGCAACTGTAGAAGTGTTTTCCTTCGTGTGAAAAAAAATATTTGATTCAGGACTTGGTCTCTTCTGAATGACTGGGTAATAATGTTATTGTGATTCCACCATGCTGTTATTGTGGGCGACTTTTCCTGAATGTGAACTTGATCTTGGGTGGCAACTTCCCTGACTTTATCAGAGGATTTTCCCTAAAAAAAAACCTCTGGCCTCTTTCAAACTGCCTTTTATTTAGCTTTTGTCTACAATGGAAGGGCCTAATGTGTCATGAAAGCTGGGCCCTCACACTGTGGACATGAACACACTTTTTGTCCCTGAGCTATAGCCATCAGTTTTGTTTACACTCAAAATTAATTGTTTATTGTGCACAGAGGCATATTTTCACAGTTGAATCAACCACTTGTGGCAAAAATTGGCAATGCTAGCAGTCAACTGACATGTGCCCTAGCCGTTTCAAACATACCCTAGAAAAATGCTGAATCGGGCTGACAGCAAACTTTTTCACCCTCACGTTGCATAAATATGTCGGTAATTTTTCATCACATGTACTTCAGTGTTTACATCTCAGAAGTGTTTACTACATGCCACATGCAGTACAGTCTAATGACCCTGGTATGGTCACATGACTGACTTGACTAATTGCAGGCTAGTTGTGAAGGTCTTGGGAATAATTTTTTTTTAACCCACCGGTAGATATTGCTTTTTTTTTTAGATGCAGTATACACAACAGTCAGAGATGTTAAATTCCTTTTGCTGTAGATAGGGGATTTCCCACAACAGCCAATCAACAACAAAGCCTATTTATCAACAAAAACAAAATCTTAATAAAGCAACCTTGCTGGGCAAAAAATAGCACTAACAGAGCAGTCTTCAAGAGCATTTCACTGGGGTTATCAAGCAGGCACCTTCCTTCATGAATGTTTTATTGAATTAGGCCCACAACACTTCCAGAAGGCTCAACAGTGCTGTGTGGAGTTCCAGACCCCTCTCCACACTTATGATGAGCTCTCTACCAACAAATGGCAACATAATACCAAGATAATACTAATGGACTAATGCCTTCTCTACCAACACATGTCTGTCTCTGCAAGGGATGTACTGTAATGCCTTCAACCTCACGATACAATATGTATCACAATGCCACAGTATGATATGTATTGCAATTCATGTTACACTGGTTGGACTGACCATGTCCAAAACAAAATTCACTCAACAGATTTGTATAATTCTATATACAGTTTTTGCCCATAGCTTGAACACTATAGACACATGCTTAGACCAAAGTAACAAAACTTGAAGCTTTTGTTACTATACCTTAAACCAAAGTCCTTTTAGGCAAGTCCCTCCACTCAGCGGCCATATGGCAACGCTTTTTGGGCACTCGTCGGGCATCCATTTCGGCAGAAATGCGCGTGCGCAAGGCTTCACGGCACCAATCTTGCTCCAGCGGCGAGATCACAACACATGATTGGCACGATGTCTTCACAACACACCATATGATTGGCTCAATGTATTCACATCACACCACATGATTGGCTCAATGTATTCACATGTCGACGTTTTGCCGAGGAAGGGGTGTGATATGTGTAGTAACGGCCATATTGACATTACAAACTAGCCCCATGCATTTCTATGGAGGATTTTTTGAGTGCTGTGTCTCCTCATTAGAAAGCCTCTGCTTAAACACAGTGTAACCATACCATAAACACAGTGTATCCATACCTTAAACACAGTGTATCCATACCTTAAACACAGTGTAACCATACCTTAAACACAGTGTATCAATACAGTCAGGGCCGTTTCAAGGAATTTGGGGGCCCCAAGCAAAATGGACATGGAGCCCCCCCCACCGCACGCAAAGCCTACAGGAACCACCGCATAGCCATACAGTTTAAGTTCACCCACAGTTTATATAAATACAACATTTTGACAGTGCAAATACTGCAGTTGCATATATATACTGTGCATTAGTTTTGAACATTTGCAAAAACACCAACATACCATAAAATCCAATATAAATGTAAAAAAGTGCACAATAACTAAATCCAACATACTTAAACACACACACACACACTCACATTAACATTTTTCAGTTCTCACAAAGTGAGAAAATAAAACACTGCCATCTTATGCAGAAAAAGGATGCATTGTTCAAACTATAGAGTGCAGGTTGTATAGCAATTTAAAAATCCAACATAAATACAAGTACACACACACACACACACATAAGATTAACCTTTCAGGCCATCTTCATCAGTGGAGGTATGCTTAGGAAGAGCCTGAGGGCTGAGAAATTTAAGCAAAGCACCTTGAGGGAGAAAGAAAACATATGTTAGCATTTCCATATTTTGATATTTAGAAGGGATGCAGCTGCTTTCACAACTACCAATGCTTACTGTAAAAACATCCCAAGCTAATGTTATACATTGACCTAGGCCTACTTGTAGCTTAACATAGCATTTAAGCATTCTGCTGTTTGAGAATTAGACAGACGCACCTGGTGCTTTAAAGACAGTAAACAGCTGGCGTGCATGAATACTACTAGACATGAATGTTCCAGTCTGCTTTGACGCACATAATTTATCGTGTGGTTTTCCTAACCCCCATTTGGTAAATATCACGGTCGAATAGTTAGTATAGCAGAGAAGCTATGCCACTTTCATCAAAACCTATTACAAAGCTATAGCAATGTTATGTCATTAAATTCGATAAACAGTGATTCTGGAACAGATCTGCGTCTTCCTTATCCCGTTAATAAACATATTACAGTATGTAACCATATTCCGTCCTGTTAGGGAAAAAAAAGTTGCGCTAACTAGTTTGTTACAAGCAGCATGGGTCGTCGTCAGGCAGGTAGTTAACATAAAAAATGTTTGCTAGGCTAGCCTTCCTGCTGCGACATTACACCATTTGTACAAGACAAGTAGAGCTATTTTATCCAGTGTAATTTATCACTTACCACTATCTTGTTTTTTATTGTCATCCTCTTCCTTTCTCTTCTGGCTTCCGGACGCATAACTCCGCTTCATTATGACTGCCGAGGTGTTATATTTTCACGGCAGCAGCAGAGACCACAAACCTGGCTGGCTGGCTGCTGTCAGCGACTACTGAGAGGGGCCCCCTTGAGGAGGATCCCGGTATTGCCGGTAACAGTGTCGTTGCACTTTACTGCATTGACTATCAAAGGGGCGCTCACAGTTTGTCGTTGCATTTTATTTTTAACCAGTCGTTGTCTTGGGGCCCCTGGCCAGCTCGGGGCCCCAAGCAATTGCTTGGTTTGCTTGCCTTCTAGCGACGGGCCTGCATACAGTACCTTAAACACAGGGTATCCATACCTTAAACACAGTGTATCCATACCTTAAACACAGTGTAACCATACCTTAAACACATACCTTAAACACAGTGTATCCATACCTTAAACACAGTGTGACCATACTTTGTGTAAAAATACCTTAAACACAGTGTAACGAGTAAGAATGAACAGGTATGATAAGGGATCAGATTCCAAAAATAATTCAGTGGAAATGTATGGATTCCAGTTTCTTCCAGTAGCAGCAACTGGAATCCATGCATTTCCACAGAATTATTTTTGGAATCTGATCCCTTATCATACTGTACCTGTTCATTCATACTCATCAACACTTAAACACAGTGTATCCATACCTTAAACACAGTGTATCCATACCTTAAACACAGTGTCATACCTTAAACACAGTGTATCCATACCTTAAACACAGTGTATCCATACCTTAAACAAAAGCGCTGCTTTGCACTTTAGTTGCAATTCTGCACACACTTGCTCCTGCACACTACACACTATTTCATACACACTATTTCATACACACTATTTCATACACACTATTTCATACACACTATTTCATACATACTATTTCATACATACTATTTCATTCGACCACCTCCTACTCCTTTCTCTCTTTGTGTTCCTCTTGCTCTACCTCTTGCTCTCCATGCTTCCCTGCTTCCATGCTTACTAAGTTCTCAAAATGGCTCAACTGAGGCCTATTTGTGGCTGGCTGATTGGTATTTCAGGTGTGTGTTTAAGTGTTTTCAATCACCCAATGTGTTTTGTGTTTTGAATAGATGTGTTGTCCCAATATTACCCATGAGATTTCATTTATGAACAAAGTGTCTTATGTATGAAATAGTGTGTAGTGTGCAGGAGCAAGTGTGTTGCAGAAAGGAGCAAGTGTGTTACAGAATTGCAACTAAAGTGCAAAGCAGCGCTTTTGTTTAAGGTATGGTTACACTGTGTTTAAGGTGTAGTAACAAAAGCTTCAAGTTGTGTTACTTTGGTCTAAGCATGTGTCTATAGTGTTCAAGCAATGGGCAAAAACTGTAAAAGTCGCCCACAGAGATCTTACAGTAAAATTGTCTGCTGTCTCTTTCTTATGATCTTTGCTTTTTTCTGTGCACAACCTCAATCGCTTCATAATGTTGCTTGATTGAATTAATCAATGAATGTGTGTCTGTGTGTGTGTGTGTGTGTGTGTGTGTGTGTGTGTGTGTGCGCGCGTGTGTGTGTGTGTGTGTGTGTGTGTGTGTGTGTGTGTGTGTGTGTGTGTGTGTGCGTGTGTGTGGTTGTGTGAACTGACTCCAAGGCATCTGTCAGCATGTGAATATGATGGATGTTTTTGTTGCACAGGGAAGATGTCAGGAGCTGCAGTATGTGGCTCATTGGAAGGTCAGATGGGGCCTGGATGCAGCCTCATGCATTTGCATTGTTATACAGAGCTAATGACGGGCTTACAGTATGTTTTACCAGGACATGCTGGAGGCTGGACTATATGCCTGAAAATCTGCCTTTTGAAAATTTTGTCTTGATCAGATTCACTTCTTAACATCTTCAGAATGTTGTTATTCATCCAATTCTCCTATCTACTTTTCACTAGTCAGACATTACCCTGATGAATCTTTTCATAGAAAGAGAATCGTAATGCTACACCTAGCACTAGAATTGAGACTAATGTTGTTGCCTGAAAACATCTTAAGCAACTTTAGACGTGGGCGTGGAAGGCCCTATAGCATATGCAGGAGCATCTTGAATTGGTAATGTTTTGTGCATGTATAATATATAATGAGCCTGTGGTTATAAATGTGGCTTCTATTCTTGGCGTTATATTTGTTGGCCTGGTTTGGTCTGGCTATTTATAAACTGACCATATCACTTGTCGATCTTTGTCTTTAGTCCCTCTCAAATTTACTGTAAATCTTACGTTCAGGATTTGTCAATGGTCATTATTTTTCAAATAAACATTTTCCAAAGGCATCCTTCTGCTTTGCACATCCCTGCATTATTTTTCACCAGCAAGTTTCCTATTGATGTGTTTCATCAGGTCTCTTTCCACAGGTGTATTAATCAAGCACCATGCAGTTTCCATTCATAATCTAGGCGCTTGATTGTATACACCTGTGGAAAGGGACCTGATGAAACCCATGAATAGTGTATGCTTGTGTTTATACACATTTTAAATATCCACCACCTCAATTTTGTTTAAAACGAGGCTCTTACTCCGTCTCCTGCTGCAGACATTGCTGACGCATTTATCTTCCTCTTCCACAAATGTTCATATTGACCTTAAACTACGCCATAAACATGTGCCCTCAGAGAGTACCCTGTGTTTTATACCCCCTGTGTCTCCACCAGGGATGCAACTCTTTTTGTCAATATTGCATTATGTAATGTCTGATGTTCAGCGGGCTGGCTCTGACCAGAGGGCCTTCTTACCTGACGTGACACAGACGTCTGCGCCCAGGGAGCCTGCCACATCCTCTCATCTATTTGTGCAAATCGCTAACAGAGCAGCCTTTGAGAGCATTTCACTGGGGTTATCAAGCAGGCCCCTTCCTTCATCAATGTTTTATAGAATTAGGCCCACAACACTTCCAGAAGGCTCAACAGTGCTGTGTGGAGTTCCAGACCCCTCTCCACACTTATGATGAGCTCTCTACCAACAAATGGCAACATAATACCAAGATAATACTAATGGACTAATGCCTTCTCTACCAACACATGTCTGTCTCTACAAGGGATGTAATGCCTTCAACCTCACGATACAATATGTATCACAATGCCACAGTATGATATGTATTGCAATGCATGTTACAGTAATATCGAAAAACTGACCATGTCCAAAACAAAATTCACTCAGTAGATGTTCTTTATAATTCTATATAACAGTGAAGGCAAGGCCTTAAGGATCGCACAACTTAAAAATTGACATAGATGTCTGCGCCCAGAGAGCCTGCCACATCCTCTCATGTCTTTGTGCAAGTCATTTTTCACCCCCACCACCCTTGGCTGCCTATGTCAGCATAAGAGATGATTCATAGCCCGTAGTTGTTCTTCCTCTTTGAGACGTCTCTTAAGGATGCTCTGCAGAATGTTGCATCATGGGTTATGAAAGGGCACTGCTTACAAGTGTCCTTCCATCCAGGTTTTTTGAAACTATTTTGACTAATGGGATTCCTAGTGAATAATAGCTTGTTTTATTGTGTCTACTCTGCAACGTGTTTAAAGGAGGTGTTTATGCTGCAGGCTCTGTGTGTGGATGTGTGAGATGTGTTTTAGCTAGACAAGATAGGCATCAGCGACACTGCTCTCATGTTTAAGTAGCACTGACAGAACTGTACTGACTGAAAGAAAAGAGAGAGGGAGAGAGAGAGGGAGAGAGAGAGAGAGGGAGATGCAAATGACAGGACATGCTGGGTGTGCCGTGTGAGACACACACAGCACCTTTAGGCCATGGCTGTCCTGGGCAACCCTCTGTACCACAGACAGCAACACCAGCATCAGTGCATCCAGTCTTCCATGGATATTCATCATCACTGTGTCTGAGCGACGATGTGTGGGTGTGTGCAGTCAGACTGTTTGCATTGGTAACTGCTAAATTACTGTGTTCTCCTGTGGTAATCACTCACTTTGCAACCACACTGCCCTCCTGCATTTGTTAAAATGCTCTACTGTGCTGTCATTGCTGAACACACACACACACACACAAAATGCTGCCTGACAGAAGCTGATGTAATTTGACATTTGAGCAGATATATGTAGCCTATACCAATCAGCACACAGTTAACAGGAGCTGGTACAGCCAGGCCTTCAGGAGGCAGCGGGCACCATTCATGTGCTTGCTGACATCTGAGCGAGAGCAGGGTTTTCATGTCAGTCAGTCTGCATGCAGACAGAGAGAGAGAGAGTGCTGCCTCGGGGACCTCGAACAGCCACATCTGGTTGTGTAACCATAGAAACAAGCCCATGGTCCATCCCGTCCTGTCCCCTCGTCTCAATATCACCAGTCTGTGGCCAGCACTGCACCGATCCTCACATGACGTCTGCAGGGGTGGTGGGAGGGTGTGTGTGGTGGCGTGTTGGCTGGTCTGGGTTTAGGGGCTGCCTCTGCTGTCGCCTGCATCTGCATTGACCAGGCACTTGTTAGATCAGACGTGTCAACAGGATCCCATGAGACCTGTCAGCACACTGGAGGCAGTGGCACGCCTGTTGGATTGCAAAGGGATGTCACTGCAGCCACAGCCCTCATTAGGACTGTGTGTCCATCTGCCACTGATTGGATGTGATGTAATGGGTACTGCTGTATTTTTTAAGAAGTAAAGGTCAATGCCCCTGAATGGGAATGCATGTGTGTGAGTGTACCATTCTGAGTTGTGGGGTGTTATTGTTTGTTGTTTGATGGCTTTGTTGTTCTGCTCTGAGACAGAGTCCAGCTTCATGTCTGGAGTGCACATGGGGGGGATGAGGCTCGAGCCCCAGGGAGAGAAGGGCCCCGTCTCCACAGTGCAACAGAACTACAGCGCTGACTTCCTGTCAGGTAAGAACAGCTGCACTGCCAGGTTACATTAAAAAAGTTAAGCAGGTTTTCGAATAATGCATAACAAATATCACAAAGTCAGTTTATGTGTGTCAGAAAAAATACCACTCACATATGTCTGACTTTGTGTGTATTTTGGTACTGCCTGTCCAGGTCCAGTTTCGATGATGGGAATGCCTGACCAGTGGGGAAGCCAGCAGATGGGCTCCAAGATGAAGGACAACAGCATGGACTCCTTTATGGGTTTGTAATGCTATAATGGAACTGATATTGTAGGTATTCACTAGTGCAGAAATCAGTCAATAATAATATTTTTTATTTAAAAATCAATTCATAATATTTTCCTGTTTCTCCTCTCAGGTTTCCCTCAGACAGGCATGGGCATGGGTATGAGTACGGGCCTCACTGCTGTCCAGTCAGGCAAGCCCTCTGGCATGGCCGAGCCTCCAAAGACCTCGCCTCTGTTTGGCACAGAGCCCCCGAAGTCAACGCAGATGCTGGGCAAGCCCAACGACTCCAACCCCTTCAACATCCAGGACAATTCTGTAGGTAAGACCAGTCGCTCGGTCTGCAGGTGACACTAAAGTACCTACATGCAGTAGGTAACGACATGCCCTATACTGCTGTTTATTTTAGCTATCATGAATAAGAACCACCGTAGGCTACATTAAAGGAAAGTCAGCTTGGATTTGAGTAATCCTCAGATACTGCGGTGATTTTTGGAGCGAGATAAAGGGCTGTGTTGTTGTAGTGGCTGATGTCTTGCAGTAGAGGGCTTCTTTGCAGTGCTAGGGTCACTACCCCAGTTCACTTGCAGTAGCCTATGCTGCCATCAGGCAGCTAGAAGCCAGGGAGTGCAGGTTGTTATGAAACAGTTGTATCTATGCTGTTTTGGAGGAGAGCAAAAACTCTGCCATTTTATACTGCTTTCAGATCCCTCTCAGAACCTTTCTTAGTGCTTTCATCATCTCTAAGCCTGTAGGTAAAACCAAAGGCAGAATGCAGACTAATTGAATAGACTTTCTTTCCTCATGCTGGTTAGAGTTTTTGATGATTAGTCATATCCACCAATATGATAGCAGATACGATAAGAAAGCATTGCAATTCGATATTACTATTTCAGCTTTACTGAAGCCACTTACAATTTGGTCTTAACTATTCATGGCCACCTATGACAGTTCAATCAGTAAGAAATAAAGAAAGAAATTATTGAATTGTTCCTAGAATTATGCTATGGCCCATTGCACAGTTTGTGTTGAAGCCCTGCAGGTGTTTTTAGAGCCATTTCAATGATTCATCAGCCGTTGCTTTGCCCAGTGCTGAGGTTGAGAAAGTAATGCACCTTCTGGCAGTGATCCAGGATGTGGATCAGAAGGAACTCTTCAGCTCTTAAACAGCAATATAATTTGAAATATAAATGACCGTTAGTGCAGTCCTTACCCTTATGACTATAAATAGCCCCATAATCAATTGAGGGCCACAGGGCCACTCAGCTCTGCCTTGTTACATCTTGGCCGTGCTCCCTCTCTCTGGACTGGAGAAAAGAGAGTCGGAATTAACACAAAGACCATGATAGCTCTGAGTAATTTGACTCCAACTGAGTTCTCAGCTGTGCTACATGCTTCGAAAATATTGGAAACCAACCGTTTGTAAAATTTGTGTTATTTACTGTGCCCATTCAATGCAGTTAGTGTATAACATTTTCTGTGTGTCCTATTTGTACTGTATTTGAATGTGGTTTTTGTATTGTCGGTCTTCATATTTGATGCTGTTTGTGTCAAGTCTGTGTTAAACCTTCTCTCAGCCATTACCGCATCAGTGGTGCGGGACAGACCATGTCATATGACCCCTCTCTCTGCTCCCTCTACCTCCATTGTTTGTGTCTGTGCGCCTCCGCGGCCTGCCACTGCCACTGCTGCTGCTGCACTGCAGTCTGCCTGTTATGTCCTCATGAGTTCATTTGCTCATTTGCCCATTCGCAGAGCTCCTCCCGCCAACACATCTCTGTCTGAGACATTTTCTCTCAGCTCTCTGCAGTGTTACATGACTCAGGACAGTCCTGTGTTTTTTTCCCTTTTTGAGAATATATATGAAGCTGAATTGCCTTTAGTCATGGTGTGATTGGTCAGTACATTTGAAGGGCCTCAATCTGTATACCACCTAACAGCATGTTTTTACTGGATGCAATGAGCTGTGATATAATCCATTATAAAGAAGCACATCAGAAGGGATTATCTAGGGCATTCTTTGGATGATTTTACGTTCATGGATTTGTTGGTATGAAAGGGGAGGGGGGAGTTGAAAGGCTTATTCTTAAGTTATGCTAGTATGGTAATTGTCAGGGGTCAGTTGTTTGGACAGATTTATAGTCTTCCTTTCTAATGGTGGGAGGTCCTCTGGGATTGTTGACAGATAGTGTGTGTATGTTGGTGGTGACACTTCCTCTCCCTCTCTGTACACCAAGAAGTTTGGGGGAACCCTTGGGCAGGTGAGGACAAGCATGACACGGCCCTGCCCAGTGCCCCCTCCGTCACCACGGGAACCAGTCACCATGCCGACAGGATGGAACAGAGCCCCTCAGAGCCCTCCACCCCCCAGGGGTCTTTGTCCCAAGACCCCGCCTCTGGCGAGGAGAAGGGGAGCGAAGGGGGCAGTGGCAGCAAGCAGCAGAAAAGGAAGAAGAAGAAGCGAAGGCATAGGGAGGAGGTGTATGACCTCCTGGAGAGCCTGGGTTCCCCCGAGTCGGAGGAGGCCCCGGCCGAGGGCTCCCCGAAGGGTTGCTCCTCGCCCCCCAGCGTGGAGGAGGAGGAGAGCTGGGAAAGTGACATACGGGGCAGGGGAGGGGGTGGGGGTGGGGGGGGGCGGGGGCAGGATCAGGGCCAGGAGGAATAAAAGCAGGAAGAAGCTCCCCGAGGAGTGGGGCGCACCTGTGAAGCAGGGCATGGGCGCCGTCTCTCCCTCTGACCCCGACTCAGGCTCCCTGACTCAGGCCTCCATGGGCTTCCTCGGTGCAGAGCAGGACAGCGGCCCCAAACCTGCTTCTGTAGCAGCAGCAGCCTCTGTGCCACCTCCACCACCATCCACATCCACATCCACCCTCATGCCAGGCAGTCAGGCAAACACCACTGCACTCTCTGACCAGAAGGACACCAGTGCCCTCTCCGCTGGTGACTCTGCTGGCAAGAAGGAGGGGTCTGGGGAGAAGGACCATGCACCCTTTGGTCTCCTCGGGACAAATGCTTTCTCAGGTAAAGAAGACAAGCATACTGCCCCCATACAAGCCCTCCCCGACAGCAGTGGTAGTAGAGAGGCTCCCCCAGAAGGCGTAGTTCCCATGACCCCCTTCTCCAAAGAGTCCCCTGCCTGTGCTCCCCCGCAGTGCCCCTTGACAGTAGATTACAAGTCGGAGTCGGCTTCTCCCTTCTCTGACATCCTGAGCACTGACCCACTGACCTGTAATGAGGGCACCGATCCCTCCACGGGTGAGCCTTACACTGACCGAGACATCCATGACTCCATGTTCCCCGGTTTTCGCCCGTCGGCCCTCACAGTATCCCCTGCATTGCCTGTGGACTCCGCTAAAGAGTTCAAAGAGCAGCCTTGCCCTCTGTCCTCCTCCTCAAAGCCTCCTCCTTCCCAGTTTGACCAAGGCGCCAGCCCAATCCTCAGCCCCACTTCCCAGACGGTCATGTTTCTGGACTCTGTCCTGCAGACGTCCTCCGACACCAGCACCCCCTCCCAGTCCACCCCAGTCACATGTCCCACGTCCCAGATGACTCCGGCCCTTAGCGCTACCCTCACCACCACCCCCTCAAGCGTTAGCGCCACACTCCCATCTGTCCCAGCAGTGACCCCCCCTCCCACAGCCACAGCAGTGTCCACAGCAGCTCAAAGCACCTCCTCCCACGTCACTGTGGAGTTCAGCTCCCCTTCCCAGGTCACCTCAGCTGTTAGCCCTTTCCCAATGTCCACACCACCCGTCAGCATAGCCCCCCTGCAGACCGTTGTGGTCAGTAGCTCCACTCCCGAAGCCCCAGCCGTGCTGAGCTCCACCACCCAGGCCTCCACTGCTGCTAGCTCCTCTCCACAGACCACCACCAGCAGCACCACTACCACCACAGCATCCGACACCTCCAGCACCTCCACACTGGAGCTCACAGCAGCTCGCCCCTCCTCCCCCCGCACCACCGTGGTGTTTAGCACTAGCTCCCAGGCCACTCCAGCACCCAGCTCCAGCTCCAGCTCCAGCTCCAGCTCCACGTCCCAGGTCCTCCCGGGTCCTAGTCACCCCTCCCTGCCTGCCACCCCCAGCCCCGCCGTGAGCTCGAGCCTTAACCCAGCGGCCCCACCCTTCATCCCATCTTTCTCAGAGAACCAGGACCCCTTGCCGGCAGAGCCCCCCCTACTGGAAGGTTGGTGACACAGAAGAGGGGACAATCAGTAATTGTATGTGGGATGCTTGAAGTAGTGCATGGCTCAATGGAGTGGGCCCTCTATCCTGCCTAGCTCTCTCTCTCTCTTTCTCTCTCTCTCTCTCTCTCTCTCTCTCTCTCTCTCTCTCTCTCTCTCTATAGTTACTTTGTAATAATGCACTAAATTCTCCGCTGCGCTCTCTCTGTCTCTTTACCTCTCTTTCTCTCACCATGTTTCCATCTTAAATAGCTTGGACCTTTGATTCCTGCATGCCATGTTTGTAGCAAGGATGTGATAGCCAAATCTGTCAGTGCTGTCACAACACACTGATCTCTGTGCGTTTTACTCGCCCGGCTGTGTGTTAGTTCGAGATCGCTCTTGACTGTCTTTTGGGATATTGCTAGACTCACCCCTCTGTTGCAGAATCCCCCAGAATGCACCAGTTTTGACAGTAGCTGTTTATGTGGGGCAAAATGCTTACTAATCATGGGTGTACTGAGTGATTTTCCTTAACCCCTGCTATTCTAAATGATCTTCTTCTGTCTCTGCTGTAGCTCTGGCCTTGCTCTGTACTGTCATTGCATAACCCTTTCTGATGCGTGTGTGTGTGTGCACAAACTAGGCCTAATGCTGAATGTCTTTAATTATTTTATGATATGGTATGTCTTCTTTCATGAAAGTATGGTATGCAGTATTTGTCATAAATTCCATTTCATTTCTTGCATTCAGTGTATTACTTCCAAAGATGTCAGTCCTCATTAAATATCTCTTGTTTGTTTTGTTTTCTCTTCTGTTTTCTCTCAAATGTTCACAACAATCTGCACCTCTGGACATTGAGTAGGTAAGCCAATTTTCCTATTCTATATTTGTTGGTCTTTGCAGAAATGATAGTTGTGGTAAAATGATGGCAAAATGGTCTTGAAGTAAATGCCTGCATGATAACAATACTGCTCCAGATATTGTTTGCAGTCTTTTGAATAAGAAGGAGACTTTTGTGTCTCTCATTCATCCCTTCCATTCACTCGTATGGAATTAATGACATACGGTAGTTTCTTACACTCTCTGTAGTGAAGAGCCACTCTTGTTAATTGGCCGTAGGAAATGTAAGGGTCATTTCAGAGGATTGCCGAGTGTTTTGTCTTTGCCTGAGGAGGATCCTTATCCATCACTGTCTGTCGCCTACTCCCAACATCACACATCATGATTGCATAGCGGGCTGCTGTATATGGCACAGGCATTGTGTATATGGGAAATGACAGGGATGTATAGATGGAGAAATGTAGATGCCTGTTTCCATCCCCCTACTCTCCGTGTTTCTCCACCCCATCATCTTGCTCCTCTGCTCCCCTCTTCCTGTGCCTAATGCAATATTGATGTCAGGGCCTTTTTCACGCTTACGTAAGACATGCAAGTCTTTTTATAGCAGCCGGTCGGAGGGTGTGCTGCCGCAGTCTCTGCTAGTTGCCACGCCAAGTGTTGGACGGGGGCGTCATCGCCTCATGCCGAGATGCCCACTGGGTGGCGCCTTGGCAGGGGGGTGGTGACCTGACCACCCGCCCTGGTGCCTGGTATCCACAACCCCCTCAGCACTGTGGTCCTCCTCAGTATGGTCAACAAAGCCCCTCAGTAGCCCCTCGTGACCTTTCCAGAACAAAGACGGACACAGATCAGGCCCAGAGCGCTCCGTGTTCCTCTGGCCAGGCTGTGTCCAGACTGTTCGAGCCTGTCGAAGGGCTGTGTGTGTCTGTGTTTCATGGCTGCAAGTCAGTGGATGCATCCCAACATGCCGCTGGTGGAATGGTGTTGTCAGAGGATGGCTGCTGTAGGAAGATGGGGGTGGGTGTTCAGCACTGGCAAATGTGATTTAATTATTGATGGATGAATGTCTGCTCCAGGCGGTCAGGAAAAAAAATGCATTTGGATGCTCATCTGACTCTGACAGTAATATCCCAAATCCTTGAGGAGGAGATATGTCATCCTATTCACATCAGACTTGTCAGTTTAATTTATTGATTACTACTCAGACTTATCCCTCAATGTTTCACCACAATCCCAATTCTGGCTGTTTCAAAGAAAATGTTATGTCTCTTTGGGTGGTTAAATCCCCCACTGCAGGAGACTGTGTGGTTTTCATGGTTTCCTGGACCCTTTGGTATCCAAATATGGGTCTCTGTGAGTTCATCAAATCTGACACATTGGTTGACTCTCCCCCTTGCCTAGTCTCCATCACCCAAACGGGGAGCTTTATCAGGCCATCAGGGAGATTTAGTGGGCTTAATTCCGTATGCCTGGGCCTGTTCCAGCTAAACTCACACCACTAAGAAGGACATGTCAAATTGAAGCCAGCTCCTAATCAAACTAAAAATATAAACACTCAGCATATAAACATACCACGTACAGTATATAATAGCAGCAAAACAGCTTAAAATGATCAGCTAACATAATAGTACTTTGGAGGAAAAGAGATTTTGCTTTTTTATTTTAGCTTTGTTTCTCTCGGGTAATGACAGAATCTTTTGATATCCATGGGACGACATAGTAATGATAAATTACTCATCTGGGGGTCACCTCGACTCCCTGGCGTTCTCCTTCATCCCTTCCCTAATGCCCGCTCCCCTCCTATGTCATCCTCTCCCGCACTGCCGTCATGACACAGCCCCCCATCACTGCTTTGACTGGTAGCCTGTTGCCATGGATATGGGAGGCGGTTTCCTTGGAGATGCAGTGGGTAGGATCTGCTGAGGAACGAAATGGGGTGTGACTGGAGGATGGAGTCCAGAAATAGAAACTCAGTGACAGACACCAGTCCCCTCCCCCACCTCCTCCTTCACCACCAACTCTCTTAACACATTCCCTCGGCTTAAGTATTTTTTTAACCATTCTTTTCCGAAATCGTTTTGAGCTTGGCTTTAGAATGCTAATAGCATGCATGATTGGGAACATTAAGCGGTTTGTAAACTATTGAGCCTTTTATCCCTCATCCAAAATGCTCAGCAAGGCTCTTATGCATCCATTTGTGCGTTATTGCCCGAATGACACATAGCCGAGAATGATGCCACTGACCTTTAAGACGGCAAAGTGACGAAATCCTGATATTTTCATTGTAATGAGTAAAACTCAGTAATCAAAGGAGAGACTGAACATGTTATCCAAATGTGATGATGCACATAGTCTCCATCCGGCACACAGAAAAGAGAGAAGCTGAAGGGCCTGGGCCATGCGGCTCGCTGGAATGTTCTGTCTTTGGGGGATGTAAACAGAGGAATACATCAGGCATCAAACTTATGTAACAATGTCCATTCACAGGAGTCAGAGCTATTATAGTGATGAAACAATCAGATAGAAGAGTCTCTTTTTTGGGGGGAGGGGAGCTCTGTCACTGAGCTGGAATGAGGTTGCTTTGTAGCAGATGCATTGTAGTACATGTGAGTTGCACCCCAATTATGGTGCTCACATGCGTCTGCCCCTCACACCAGCTGCACATGCGGTTCATGTAGAAACACTCTGCCTGGAGGGTGACTGTAGATGGGCAGCAGACTGTATGTAATGCCTCGTTGGTTAACTTGACTGGATTCTGAGGCAGGGCTGCTTGGGAACAGTTGGAAATGGCTTGCCTTCACGTTCCTATAATGGCTGAGACTAAGACCGTGGCTGATTGTGACTGAATGAGATGTTTTGTCAGCGCAGTGACACATTACGTATTGCAATTATTGGCTCGGCCAAGGGGAAAAAAATGATTTGTGACGGCATGAGAACTAACTAGGGGATCCTGCCAGATCCCGGAGGTCAGCTGCGGGCCGTAGAATCTGTGGAATCCCAGAATGCTTCACTCCACTTGTACCACTTGCATAATGCAACCCCCCTCACACTTTTGTTTAGCCCCTGTACTGTAAACGGCAGACTATTTTAGAGATTACATAATGCTCACTCATTTATGTTTGATGAGAATGCGCTCAGTAATTGCGTTGCTGTGACTGGTGGAGGGTGCCAGTGGTGACAAAGCGGAGTCACGTGTTGGACCAGTACAAGAGGGTGGAGCCCCAGTGCAGGCAGGCATCCATCTGAGACGGGGGTAGAACTGTTATGTGTGTGTTGGGGTAATTGGATGGAGAGGCTTTGGTCTATGAAAGAGTTGTGTCATACTTTGCTTTGCTTGGTTTGGTGTTTGGTTGGTGTGTGTGTGTGTGTGTGTGTGTGTGTGTGTGTGTGTGTGTGTGTGTTTGTGTGCGTGTGTAGGAGGGAATATGACTGGCAATGATGAGCACTGGTGCAGGGACATGTTTTGAAGATTTTGGCAGGATCATGGCAGGATTATATTTAATGACTGATTGCTAACGCAGAATAGAAATCCATTAGTGGCTATGACTGTAACTTCAACAGTGTGCAGATAACTCAGCTTGGCATCTATCGATCATGTCACTGTTAATTACTTTTTTACTTACTGTAATGTGACCCTGATGCTTCTGAGTGGCACTGCAGCGTGTGTGTGTGTGTTTGTGTTTCTGTACTGGTGCTAGTGGATTTCTGTGTTGAATTAAGATGGCAATGCAGCTCATCTCTGTAATTGTAATGTAAATGACAGTGACATACATCAATTACCAAGTCAGCCAGTTTGTTGAACAACTGTTAGTTTTCCTCAGCCAAGGAGGTGGTGTTTTCAGTTCAGTTGGTTTGTTCGTCTGACTGACTAACTAGCTGTCATCAGGATTGTTTAAAATGCACTCGGCGGAAAGGGCTCAGGAAGAGTTCATTACATTTTGGAGTGGATCTGGATCATGGGATGGATCCACAATTTGTAGTTCACTTTTGTAAACATTGTTAGACAGTGCATTAGGCATTGACAAAGGTCTGCTCTTTCCAAATGCCCTTATAGTTTATGTTCAGTCAATCAGTCTGACAGTCCATCTTGCTAGTCATGCGATATGGATGTCCACACGGATGTCGTCACTTTCACTCTCATCTAACATGTTTGACATCTAACAACATGCTCCAATTCAAATTCAGTATACCTTTTAGAGGTGCCTTTTGTGAAAAGCAGCAAAAAATATAGCAGAAAATAGTCATAAATTTGGTTTTGCAGCTTAAAATGCCATATTAAATATGACTTTATGTGTGTAAGTGTGTGTGTATGTGTGTGTGTGTGTTTGCATATGTTTGGAGGGCTTAGATCCTTCTGGAAGAAATCATCAGCCATGCCTGAATGAAAGATGTGGTAAGTGAGTGTGTGTGCGTATCTGAGTGTGCGGGCTGCTGGCTGCTGGCATTGCTTGCAACTCCTCGGCAGCCAATGAGAGCCAGATCAGGGCAGCCATGTGATGAGTCTCGGGCAGAGCCGTGATGTCAGAGCAGGATGAGAGAGAGAATGAGAGAGACTGCCGAGAGAGATTAGAGGGGGGAGAGAGAGAGAGAGAGTGTTTGTGTGAGGGAGTGAGAGCGCAAGGAGAGCAGTCCAGTCTCACTGTTGTTCAGAGCAGGGAGGTACAGAAAAGGGAAATATCATACACATACACATTCACACACACACACACACACACACACACACACACACACGCTCACCTCACATTCACAATTGCATCTTAAGAAACAGGGTAAACAAATAGATTTTAGGAACAGTAACGACAGCAGCCAAAAAACAAAATCAGGACAGAAGACGTGCGTAGAGGAGGGAGGATGTCTTCTCAGCGCTCGGACTACAGTGAGCTGTGCCCAGTGCCCTCTACCCAGGGCTGGGATTGGCACCAGGGGCAGGCTGGCAGCCCGCGGGCAAGCGCCCCGGCAGGGGAACAGCACGGACAGGGTCTCCATGGCAAAGTGCAGGGGGAGCTCAAGGTGTCGGGTTGTCAGGGAAACAGGGCGTCTCTGGGCAGCGTGGGGGAGAGCCCCACCAGCCCGCTGTCGTCCTCCTCGCTGTCTCCGGCGGCGTCACCCGGGAGACCGCACCCGAGCAACGGAAGCAGCAGCGCTGGCCTCGCCCCGGGAGCCTCCATCTCTCTCCACCCTACCGCCCTGCACCTGCCCCCACCAACCTCCGGCCATCCCAAGCCCGGGGGCGTGTCCTCCGGGGCTGTGACGAGCGGCTCGGCTCCCTCTCTAGTGCCTTCGCCTCTGGGCCCCAACTACTGCGTTATTGATGTGGTGGCCGACAGCCATGTGGATGTGAGCAGCGACGATGACGATAGGAGCGTGGCGTGGCCAGCAGGTGGCGCTGCGAGAGATGTGCCACAACAGCGCCACACGGTGACGCGCACCACTTCAGACTCCTCCCGCCTCGCCGTGCCCACCAGCCCCCAGCTGCCGGACAAATACCCCGGCAAACCCGCCGCCACGCACGAGCAACAGCAGCAGCAGCAGCAGCAGCAGCAGTCTGCCCCCAAACGCTCCCCCACCGTGGAGCAGAAGCCCTTCCTTCCCGTGGCTGCCCCGTCGCTGAGCCCCGGCCGGACCACCTGCAGCTCCCCGCAGCCACAGCCCACCTGCAGCACGGCCACACCTGAGCCAGGCCAGGCAGCGCCCGCGGCAGCTGTGTCCCCCGACGCCTCCACCAGCAGCCATCACGCCAAAGCAGCCATGAATGGTAGGTGACGCACCCGGGGCCACTGGGCAGGAGATGAGATGAGACGAGAAGAGAGGAAACGAGAGCCACCTTGTTACCGATGCATCACAGGGAATGACTCAGCAAACGGACGCCACCCAGGGTGTCAGGGGGAGGGGGGGTATTTTTGTTGTTGTTGTTGTTGTTGTGAAAGCGCCCTGACCTGTCTGCAGCTAGCCGGTGGTGACTCGAGGTGGCTTACTGTCTGGTTGGCTGGATGTTGTGTGTAGAAGGCTGTGTGTGTGTGTGTGTGTGTGTGTGTGTGTGTGTGTGCGTTGTGGTGTAGGGGTGACGAAGAGATGGAGTGCTGTTTTTGCATCTGTGTGGTAAAATGGCTGGGGCAGACCTAGCGTCTCTGGGGACGACAGCCCCTTTGAGTGAAGTGAAGCGGCGAGATGGTGCTCAAGGTGCCCTCTGCTGTGTGCCCAGATGCTGCTGCTCAGCCAGCAGAGAGACAGGGCAGGCATGGGGTCGCGCAGCTGCCAACACCTCTGGCTCTACCCCCAAGGCTTTCCTAATTTGTGCAGGCGTGTGTGTGGGTGTGAATGTGTGCGTGTATGTGTGAGTGTGTGTGTGATTGGGGATGATGATTATGTGTACTGTACTGTATCTTTATGTGTGACTGGGGGTGTGTCATATTTTGTGGTTTAGAAGGTCATTTAAGTCATTTGGTCCCTGTCATTGTGTTTGTATCAAGGTTTAGAGGTGATAATAATAAGATAGCTCTAGTTGTCGCCCAGTGTTTAAGGACTTCATTCAATAATATACCATCAAAAAAAATAAAATAATAATTCCAATTAGAACATATCAGTGTCTCATGGTGTTTCCATGGGAATATCATGCTCAGTCTTTTTTTTTTTTTTTTTTTCTCATTTTGATTGGCTTCATCTCTAAGCAGACCATATGTGTCATCAAAGCAGAATGATTCATTTGACTGCCATTTGCCTAAAAGGCTCAATAAAGAGTATGGGGACAAATGTGTATTCCCCTCCATGTCTCATTCTACATCTGCAGCATAGTTGTTTTAAATAAAATAGCTGAGGCCATCTTGTCTATTTGTTAAAATGTCAAAGACAAACACAGGAGGCACTCCTTGTCATCTCTCATCCTGCCCTCTTCCTCTCTTCTCTCTTAATGCCACTTTGTCCTCTAGTCTGTGCCACTCATTGATCTCTCTCTCCCTCTCTCCCCCTCTTCTCTTTCTCTATCTCCCCCCTCTCATTCTCTTCCTCACTCTCTCTCTGTCTCTGTGGGGTGAGCAGTGCCAGGTTATGTAAGGCACCCGTGCCAACAATGTGCTTTTTTGTGCACTCTGTGCTCCTCCACACTCTGCTTTCCTGTCAGTCCAACCTCTCAGTCTCGCTCGGTGACCTCACTCGGATGCCCCAGCACCGAAAACCAACCAGGGGCTTCAGAAGTGTCATGAAACGTTTGAGAGTTCCCACTTCAGTAAAGTCAGTAACATATGGGAATCAGTAAAACATTATTCAGAGGTAGGGGTGTGTGCACCATTTCAAAGACGCTATGGGAGGATAGCTGAACAACCAAGCAGTCCATTATACCTGTCCTGAAATGCATGAGGTGGTTATTCAGTGTCAGCTAAGTGAATACAGTGCATGTAAATGTTTCCAGGAGTTATTCTGCTGTCTCTGAATATATCCTCTCCTCTCATGTGAGCTGTAAGACAGCGGTGCTCATAGAGTGATATTTTGTATGCTGTAAGAAGTGAAAGATGTTTCCTCTGTCCCTTTACAGCAAAGGATGAGAAGATGTTCAAGCAGGAGAAAGCAGATCCCTTTAGCAAGGGAGACAATTTCAACATGTTCGAGAAGACAGACAAACCAGAGAAGGTGGAGAAGATGGATACCTTTGAGAAGAAGGAGAAAGAGGACGCAACTAAAAAGATAGAAAACGTGGACAAGACTCAGAAGAGTGAGAAGATCATCAAAGACGAGGATAAACACGACAAGATGGAGAAACACGACAACAAAGCGGAGAAGAGCGAGAAGGTGGACAAGCCTGAGAAGACCAACAAGGAGAAGGAGGAGAAGGCCAACACCGAGAAGACAGACAAGGCAGCCAAAGCAGAAAAGAACGAGAAGGCTGGAAAGGGCACCGCCAAGTCTCCGACCGCTAATGGCAGTAAAGACCTGGTCAGCCCAGACAAGGCCAAGGTAAACCTCAGAGCACACGCCATGCACTTGCTCCAGTTCATCTCACTTAGCGCTGTTGATTTTGATAATGGCTGCTTATCATTTATGCGGTTTTTTTTTGTTAATATCATTGTTTACTTTGATTAGATTCATGCTGGGTTTTTTTTTCTGCTTTCCATGATTTCATTTTCACCATCTTTGCAACTGTTTTGTTTTCTTTCTCTCGTGTGTAAACGTCACACTGACAGATAACTGTAGGGTCAACCAAAACAAGTGCATCCAAAACAAGACCAAACTCGCTGTCTACGGCAGAAAGCGCTGCCGCCCAAAATCGCACGTCCTCTGCGGTCAAGCCTGCTGCTGATAAAAAAAGCCCGGCCCCCAAGGCCAGCACCCCGTCTAGTGGCCCGAAGCGAACCACTCCCAGTGAGGCTAAGGCGAAGGTGAGTCAGGTCCACCCCATCTTTGTGGTCCCACGCCAGACTCTGTCTCATCTACAGGGACAGCGTCCAGGAGGAAGGGTCTGTAATGGCCATTGACACTCTTGACCTGCCTCCTGACTATTTCTCTACTACTCTCTCTCTCTCTCTCTGAAATGGTTCTACACAGTTCTCTGTTTTCTCCATCTTTTCCTTCACAGAACTGCAGCACAGTTTTGTCCAATTTGTCGATCAGTCCTTAATTGCCAGTCGATTTTGTTGTTATTTTTTCCTCTGTTGAAATGTGTCTTTCTGCCATACATACCTCTTTGTCTCATTTTCAACCAGTGTTTTATTCTTGGATAATTGTGTATGAGTTGGTGTGTGTGTGATTGAGTGAGTGTCGAAAGATGTTGAGAAAGAGTGATGAGGATTGAAGGATATCCTCGACCCTCTGTAATAGCCTGTGTATCTCATCAGACACCTGACAATGGCACTGCCCAGAAGCGACCCTCAGTGTCCAAGGCCAATGGTGCCCCTGCGTCTCGCACCACCACCCCCAAAAATGGGGCTCCAGCCGGCACACACACCGCCCGCCGCTCCTCAGGTAGTCATGAGTCTGCTCCCATACTTCTAAGAGCACGGATCTAGAAGATACTGGCCTAAAGGGTTTCTCTTTAAGAATTAGCCATTGAGATGGCCTATTTGTTGTACACTTCCCAAAATATATTCTTTAAGAAATCTAGACATTCAAACTGTGTGTAGATGTGTATGCAATTTGATGACATGACATTTTACAAACAAAAAAACAGGTCACATCCTATTTGAACAGATCTGTAGGACGCATTCTCTGAAGCCCTAACAGTTTGTTCCAATATAGCCGTGGCCATTTATCTGCCAGGAATATCTGCAGAGGTCAATGATACAATTCTTTGTGATATACAATTGCACATACACACACACACACACACACACACACACACACACACACATACACACACACACACTCTTACACACACACACACACACACACGCACACATTGTAGTCCTTACTAGCATGTGATGGTGGTGAATTTGAGTCTAAGTGATCCAAATGTACCCTGCCTTGCAGCCTCAAAGGCCGAGAGTAAACCAGGCGAGGCGAAGAAGCCCAGCACAGCCAAGACGACAGCAGGTAAGCATGGCCATGCATCTGACTGAGCGCCCACAGCAGAATCACCCAAAAAAAGCACTTAGCAACCTCAGAGACCATTAGTCTGAGAGCCAGACCGCAGAGACAGCCCTGCGTTCGAAGGTTGACCTCAGCACAGTACCAGCTTCAGGCATTTTGAAGTCTGCGTAGCAGTATTTTCCATGGTTAAGAGAAGCGGAGGACAGAGACAGATGTTAAGAGTCAGGAGGAAAAGGGAATGTCTCCCTGCAGTGGAAATAGAACCCAGCCGCCAGGAGCTCTGGGCTAGCTGCTGAAGTGTTTGTTAGTCATCAGTTTAGATGCTGATGACTAAATGAAACAGGTGGAATCATCTCAACTTTCATTATTTATTCTTTTCCCTGGAATAGATATAGATAAGGCATTTGGGCAGATTATTTCTGCTTTATATTTTTCCTCATTGATTGTGCATACATATCATCATTCATTTCTTTGTGTTTGTATCCACCTTTCTCCCTCTCTCTCTCTCACTCGCTCACTCACTCTCTCTCTCTCACTCCCTCTCTATCTTACCCCTCTTCTTACCCCTCTCTCTCTCCATCTTAAACTCAGCTCGCCCCAAGACGAGCCAGACACCGACCCCTGACTCTGCCACACCAGCAACCACCAACGGCACCCCTCGCCGCTCCCGTATCACCAAGCCCCCCGTGCCCAAGCAGACAGTGCCCGAGAAGAAGCCGCCCGTCCCACGGGCCCCAAGGAAGCCCCTCTCCGCACCCATGCCTGACCTCAAGAACGTCCGCTCCAAAATCGGCTCGACGGACAACATGAAATACCAGCCTGGTGGTGGAAGGGTGAGTACGCCAAGACAAAAGTTGGTTTTCGATACAAAAATTGTCACATGTTGTATATAAAGTTTCATCCCACTTTCAATATGACCTTGTATTAATTGAATTGCTTGGGCTTTTATTTCTGTCTGGCTGTGAGCTGCCTCAGCGGCTCATCTGACATACAGTACAATAACAGCCTGTGGCCATGAGTTTATTACGTAGGAATATCATGTTTACATTGCGTGGGCTTTTACTCGTCTGTCTGTGAGCTGTCTCTACGGCTGATCTGACATACAATAACAGCCCGTGCCCATGAGCTTATTCTGTAGGAATATCATGTTTGTATTAGCAGGAAGGACCATGTTGTATACTCGAGTGCATCATGCCAAATTTCACCCGCGTTGTTTATGCCACCATAAGAGAGCCTGCCACAAGCTGTTTTCTCTTCTTGATCAATCACCATCACTGTCAAAGCACAGCAGTGGCAGTTTTAATGTGTAAATCAGTCTCACCCCTCAGGGCGGATTTCAGCTCACATGCTTTTCCTCCTCGCTGTTCAATGACCGTCGACAAATCTGGCGCCACATCTGCACTCAAAGCCAACAAGACCGTGTTGCATGCAGTGTGCTCGGATGCGCTAGCGCAGCATTCAGAGTTCATGAGGCTTCGCGAGTAAGAAAGGTCACTGGCAGTGCCACCACTCCGACGGAGAGAGAGCCCATCTCTGGTGACAGCCAGGGAGGGCATCTCAGCTCAGGCTACACCTCCTCCATGTTTGTCCTGCCCTCTCCAAAATGGCTGCTCTCTCGTCTGTGTGTTTTTGACCCTTGTCTGTGTGTTTTTGACCCTTGTCTGTGTGTTTTTGACCCTTTCCTTGCCGCACTGACTTTGCCCTCCATGGAATTCAGGGGCTCCATACAGCTGACATACCTGCACCTCATGTTCTCTCAAAAAACACCTGAGTCCTGTGTGATGACCTGTACGGTGGTGGATGTCCGCGTGCCAAAAAATAAATAAATAATAAAAGCTGGCAGTTTGCTCTACCAGCGGCCTTGGCAAGGGGCAGCCCTCCCCACTTCCTCTCCATGCACACCTGCTGTTCACCATCCTGGGGCCGCTGGGCATTTCCTTCTGACCCGTGGGTGGTTGTCTCCTCAGGTGTCCGCATCCCAGGGCAGGAGCGATGCTCTGGCAAAGGGCTCCCTCTCCAAAGAGACCAGCCAGAGCAAAGTGAGTCCCGCCCATCGCCATCTCCCTTCTGTATTCACTCTATCATTCGCCCCTTCACTCCCTCTCTCTCTCTCTCTCTCTCTCTCTTTCTCTCTCTCTCTCACTTACTCTCTCACTCATAGATGTACACATTCACTCAATTCTTCACTCTCTCACTCAGACAATCTGTCATTCACTTTCTTCCCTCAATCACTGACTGACTCTCTCACAAATACACTCTCATATTCTCTCTTGCTCACTCACTCACTCACTCACTCCGTCTCACACATCTATTCACCCTCTCACTAACTTTCACCCCTGGATTGGCTTATTGTTCACTTGCCCAATCACTAACACTCGCAACTTACTCACTCACTTTCACACACATTCTCTAACTTGTTCACTTAGCCTGCACTGTCCGTTACCTCCCTGCTTTGTCTCCCTGATGTTACACACACTTACATAGATATACAGACAACATTACCAATACTGTTATATGAGCATTTTACCAGACAATCATTACTTAGTGCAGTGTGCTATGAAGAAAGCAATTTCTGTCACTGCCTGGTTAGGCAAGGGGTGATGGCTTGATTCTCATGCTATTTATTTCACGTTTGCTATCAAAATACTAGACATTGTGTCACTTTCAGTGATCTTCCAGATATAGAATTTAAACTGAAAAATATATTGATTTACACACACCACTCACTGTGGTTCATCAACAAACACAAAGTAAGTAGATGATGTGATAACCTTTTACGTGTAAGTGAAAGCTGTGTGCCTTGACACAGCTGTGCTCAATTGTGATGACTTTTCAATTTGAAATGATCCTTATCTAAAGCGATTAACTTAAAATGCTTGATTTATAATCAATTCATTTCTATAGACATTTCCTCTGCTGGTCTTCTCTCTTTAACTCTTGCACTCTGTTAGGAGGCTGTGACTGTCCCTGGGAACAACTGGTGAATAGTTATCTCACATGGATTTATTTCACATCAGCTGATTCACATTTTTACCATTCACAATCAATAACTTGTTGTGGAATACATTTGTTGACATAGAAATTGGATTGGATTTAACCAATCAATCAAAATGAAATCACTGTTCATACATTCCCAGGATCACACATACAGCCTCACAGCCTTAACAATACTATACTATAGATTATCCTTTTTACTGTATATTTTAAGATATGTTTTGATGTATACAGTATGTGTGTGTGTGTTGTCTGCATGTGTGGATGTATATGTGGTTATATATCTCAATAGGAACCCTTCCTCATGTTGACCCAGGATGTTTTGATTGCTCTGATGTTGTGGGTTTTATAAATGCACGTCTCACTGTGGTGCTACACCTAACTCCACTGCTTCAGCCTCCAGAGATACTTTAGCAGTGCTCCGCCACTGTCAGAGTAGCCATGGTGGGATAATCATCATGATGGTGCCCTTTTGCCCCTGTTCAGCTCTCACGCTCATCGTGAAACACACTGTGTGTTGAAGACCTGAGCGTTCACTCCACTGAGTTTCTCTAACCTCCGTGCTGAGAGCACCAGCTGTAGTAGACAGTAATATCTTTCTTAAGAGGTACCTTTCAAGAAGATGACTCTTAGTAATCTGAAAAACGACACTTGTGACTATTGAGCACACAACACACACCTTCATTGAGGGTGTGAAACCTAGTGTCCAAGAGGAGTTTAGCCGTGTTGGGAAGAAAATGCAACTGCTTATTTTTGAACGGACTCCCCTGAGACAAACAATCAGAGAGTACCATTCAGTCTCCCTATTAGTATCATATTCTCAAAGATTGATTATTATGCTGTTTACAAACCATACAGAATATTTTAAGGGAAAATAACAGGCATACAGCATGTTCCCATAGGGCTCAAACAGAAAGACTGAGGAGGAGTCTCTTTCCTCAAACCTTCTGCATCCTTAACACATAAAACTCTTTAAGCTACATTAGTATATGGACTTGCCATACTGCACTTACACACACTGCACTTTTACCCCCTTCTCTCTCAATCTATTTATTAAATTCTTCTAAATCTTTTTCTTTACCCTTATAAATAGACACCTCTGCACATTAAAGTTCACTACATGTTTTACAACTATATCTCTATGTATGTGACAAATAAAAAAATCCTTGAATCATTGAATCCTTTTATAAGCATTCACATGTAATCGTCACACATACCTGTAGAATTCAAAGCAGTGGCACATTGACAACCCTATCTGCTGACATGCACAGGTAGTCATGACTATAAATTCATACCTGTGGCGCACACCTACTGTAGGCACATCTTAGTCTTCAGAGTGCCTTGCTTAAATGACCTCCCCACTGGCTGTGCATCTCCATGAACATACTTCTCAGTCCATTTGCGTCTCCCCCTGACAGTAACATGATGATTCCATTACATGATGATTATGAGTGAATCCCTCCGTAGTGAGGATGACTATGGCTTATGTATGTAGAGCCCTTGACCTCCACGACCACCTTCCTCATGTCCTTGCTCCTGCCGGGCTGCCCCCAATGACCCTGTGTCCTCTGTGGTGTTGTGCTGTGTTTAGGTTCAGATAGTTCACAAAAAGCTGGACTTCAGCCACGTCACCTCCCGCTGTGGCTCCAAGGACAATATCAAGCATGTCCCTGGTGGAGGGAATGTAAGTGCACTGTGTCTCACTGCCCAGACCCAGATGTTGGGTACAGCATATACCCCTTTTAAATACATAGCAACAGATTGCAGCTGTGTGCACTGCATTTGGGTTCTGGATGTGTGTGTGTGTGTGTGTGTGAGTGTGTGTGTGTTGCATGAAACAAAAGAAACACTATTTTAACCCCTAGCATGTGCATGCTTTATACACCACTGTATACTAATTTTTCTTAAACTAATTTGTATTTTTTTACACATACAGTACTAGAATTGTTGTTGAAATTGAACGCTGAAATGTGCAAAATCATGGCAAGCTTTTATGGTAATATCTGTGGGCATTCAGGAAGTGGCTGAGCCACCAGTACAGACATGATATACTGTAAGTCATCAGCATTTCCTTTTGTGATCTTTATCTACAGGTTCAGATTCTCACTAAAAAGGTGGATGTAAGCAAAGTGACAGCCAAGTGTGGCTCCAAGGACAATATTAAGTACAAACCAGGTGGGAAAGCATGGATGCATGGTATGGTTAGAGGATAGCATGGGAGATTACTTTCCTCTTGTAACTGCAATGCTTTGCACATGGCAGGAGGTGGTGATGTGAAGATAGAATCCCACAAGGTGAACATCAAGGCCAAGTCTAAAATAGGATCCATGGACAATCTTGGCCATGAATCAGGAGTTGACAATGGCAAGGTAAAAACCATAATTTTCCCCACTCGCATAATATACCAGCATACCAGCATGCAGACAGTATACTCTGAAATAAGTCCTCATAAAATTAGCCTCAAAGGGTGAATCTCAACTGTACAAATAAATCCCTCTGACAAAAGAGAAAATTTGGTGGATGCAAACAAAGATGTTGTCACAAAGATGCTGTCACAAAGATGCACCCATGGCACACACATAAAATGAAATGATGGCAGGCCTGTGACAGAATCTCTTTCATGTTGGGACATAGATGAAGGTCTGACCTACTGTATTCTTTCAGCATTTCCGCTAATTTTGCTTGTGGAATAGGCTATAGTCTTCTTTGCCACAAATGCAATATTATAACATGCTTTGCATAAGCCAGACCCTGCTGTCTGTTCTACATTTGCCATATTTTTGGCCACAAGAGGGCAGACATCTCTTGTTTTAAATACACAAGGCCTCAGTGATTCAGCAAAATTGCAATCTGAACACAGAGGTGCTTGGGGCTTTTGTATAGGTGTGAGTCAGAGGCCAGTCATAGATGTGATTTGCCAAATTACATTTCAGACCTTTTCTTGCATTTTCGTCATGTTTTACCTACATTATCCAGTTTCTTTTTTTTTTTTTACCAGAATGATTCATATAAAACAATGTTAGGAAAATAGTCCCCATATTTTCCAGTCAGAGCCCCTCTCTAAATTTCCACATCCTGGTTTCTATCTGGTTACTACTGACTGAGCTGCTCATCCGTCTGCATGTCGTCTGTCCTCAGGCTGAAGGGGCTAAAGAGAAGGCAGGAGAGAGCCCATCCCCCCCTGGTACCAACCAGACAGCTGCGTCAGCCAGCATGGCAAAGGAGAATGGGGTGAAGGACAGCGCCGCCATGCCCATGCCAGTGCCATCTGTGGGCGAGGGGCTCCGAGACCCTCCACAGGGGATGGACAAGCACATCACTGGGACAAGTAGGTGGCCCATAGCTACAGCATGAGCTCTGTCTCTACCCACACACTTTTGAGAACTGTGGCTGTCAGTGGTGTGAGAATATATTTAAATCTACCTTACAGATATCACTGCTAAAAGTACAGGGTGTAGACTTAATCCTTTTCACTGAACATCTGTACATAATTTATTATACTCCAGCAGTTCATTACACCCCTAAATCACTCATCTATTCCTCCAAAGTGTACATTCAGAAGTTGTTTTCATGAAAAAATCCCCTCATGGTCTTAAATGGCTTTACACTGTTCACCTGCTAGTGGCTGCTGCAGCTGGCACATTAGTTAGCTTGTTTGTGTCATGAAGAATTGTCCCACCCTCAGGTACTCAGGATTGGTTCTATTCTTATGACGCACTCATGGACTGATGCCTGAATTGGCCCACCTTGGCTGTGATTGGTCGAAATGTACATCCAAAACAGAAATCCTCAGCCATGACACTGACTGCTTATTACGCTCATACGCATCCGCATCATAGCTGACATCAAACGGACATGTTAACAAGGTTAAAACTTGATTTTCAACGGAGGGGGTCTTTAACAATCCATGCCTTTCCTTTATCCACTGTCCATCCCTCTCTTTTCTCTCTCTTTATCCACTGCTCATCCCTCTCTTTTCTCTCTCTTTCTCTCTCAGATTGAGTCTTACCAGCGGAGCTTTGGCGGGAGCGCACGAGCTCGCACGGACCACAGCGCCGTCATCATCTCCTGGCCCTCCCCCACCCGAGTGGCAGCCGCCCCGACCCCCCTCCCCTACCCACATTGCAGCACCTCTCTCAGTGTCTCTCTGGGGTCCGCCATCTTCCGCCCACCCTCACCCCGAGTCCGCCTGACCTGTCACCTGTCTCCACAGAGACAGACGGGCACTACGCACACAGACACACACAGAAAACACACACTAGCAGGACAGCAACTGTTTATTTTTTTACCACACACTCCAGGCATTTACAGAAAAGAACACACACACACATACACCTTTTACTCAGCTTTATTTATCCTCTACCATCACTGTCATTCTCTCTGTCCTCTAGGACTTATCTCCATAAGCTCTGATGTCTTGCTGAAGCTCAGCACAGATTGGAGCTCTGAAAAGACAACGGTTTCAAACACATGGGTTTCGGTCTCCTCTGGGATTGTGCAGGCTTTTTTTCTCAAATCTACGGGATAAGGTGTTTGGTAAAAGTTTGAGATCGAGCCCTTCTGGATGAGGTCACGCTAGGTTAGTCAGTGAAACGAGTGTAGTTATCCTACCTTCTCCTACAAGTCCTGGCACAGAACTTCCTGTGTCCATGCTGCTTTCTTAAGACCACTTATCCCTGATTTCCTGTGGGCATTTAGTGTCTTCTCACTGCTGTCCTTTTGACTGGTGTGAGCCAGTGCTTTCCCTTTGACTGACCCAAGCACATGCTACACACCAGCTACTGCCGTATCTGAGCACGCCTGACGGCCAGCGCACCCCCCCCCCCCCCCAATGAAACCCCAGAATTCACTTGAGATGTAGCTTCTTACATCATACTATGGCAATTAGTGAAGCCTTTATCGTGAGCATGTGGGGCTGTCTTTGAATCCTAATAAAATAGGACTAACCAGCCAACATTCACTCAGTCTCTCCCCATTGTCCTCTTCCCATGTCTTGATTCTTCACTTAGATTATAACCCCGTGGTCGCCCTCTAAACAGCACTCTGAACTATTAGAAACTTGTAGGCTCTTTGAACAGTAGGATATTTACTTCTCTGTATCGTGTTTGCGTAAGAATTTACTGTAACAAATGAGCTGTATCATATGTTGTTTCATCATCAGCCTACTTCTTTCTCTCATTGTACCGTTTCTCTCGAAGCAATATTGTGGTCTTGGCTGATGGGGCACAAAAAAAAAGCTCAAGTGCACAGGTACATAAAAAGCTACACCATGGTACAGCAAGATCAACACATGCATCCCCACTTAGGGTGTACAGGCAGGATGAGGTAGGAGGAGAGAGGGGAAGATGTAAGGAGGCAGAAGAGCAAACCTGCTGGTAGTGAGCAGGGGGTTTTGTTTACACCACAAATGATGAAGGCATATTCTAAAAATGGCACACAGTGTAATAGATAAACCACCTATGCTACCTGTCTCTGGAATGACATGGTTTGGGAGCTAGTGTTATCAAAAATCACTGTTTAACTTGTAAGTTCGTTGGTGGAGACATGTTGACAAGCATCACCAAAATGAGAAATTGGATAATATTTGCCTGACTGGTGACAACCAGTTTTTTTGTCAAGTGCTAAAGGGTAATATTGGGAACCATGGTCTACACAGGATGTAAGACCAATTCCTATCCCAAAATGTCAAGATATAAGATTGTGAATTTTTATTTTGACTTTTGATATTTGCAATTACTATTGTACTGGACAGTATTTTATTGAGCTTTTCTTGTGTTTTATTTGTGATGAGTATGGACATTTAAATGGCACAGTGTGAGCGCTTTGTACACTTTAAAATCCTCTAGTGATCCAAGTTTTGGAGGGTTGGATGACGAGGAGCCCTCTTGTAACAGTGCTGCTGACCGTGTACCAGTAATGCTTGTCAAGTACGCTAGCATTCGAGCATTAGGTATATTATACCCCTCAAAAAGTATTACTATTCAACAGAAAGTACTTTGAAACTTTCCTCTGGTCAATTCCATTCTGGTCATTTAATTATCAGTGAAACAAATGTAGCATACTGTATGTTGGCCAAGTAGAAAGCTTTCAGTAACCACTTCAGTAGGAGTAAAGCAATCATTTGAAAAGCACCTTATTATAATTTGTGTATTCAGTGAGAAAATACCCCAGACTTCTCTTTAGATTTGAATCGATTTTACAAAAAAAAAGTGAAATGATTGAAAGGAGTCACAGCAACGGTATAGCCATGGAGTAGTGCGTAGGTGGCGTGTGTGTGATAGCTGTGAGAACTCCAGGTTGTTTGCCCGTGAGTGTAGTAGTGAGTGAGTGTGCTCCGCTGACCTGTCTTTTGTCCCTTTGGTGGTGAGTGTGCACCTAGCAGTGCTTGCATCTGTCTTTGGTTGTTGTGCTTAAAGTACCTTCTATCTGCTTTGATCACTCAGTCACTCAGTCACTCATCAGCCAGCCAGCCAGCCAGCCAGTCAGTTAGTCAGTCAGTCGGTCGGTCAGTTAGGCAGACAGTCAGTCAGTTCTTCTCTCTCTCTCTCCGTGTCTGCCGGGTGTTTCACCTTTCGGATGCTCAGTCACTGCTTGCACCCTTCCAACAGGTCCCCACTGTTAAATAGACAACACACACAGTGTTACAGTAATCACGACAGGGAACGAGGGTAAAAAATCAAATCTTGATTGGATGTTAACTTATGTGATGAAAGAAAAGCTGTGGATTCTTACATAACTTTCTCTGGACAGTGTTTTATTCTTAAGCGTGTCTGCCTTTTTGTTAAAAAGGGCTGATGAACAAGAATGTTTTTAAAAATGCAATGTATTAAGTAAGATGCAAGGAATATACAGTATAT
Organism: Alosa sapidissima; assembly: GCF_018492685.1. Taxonomy (NCBI): domain Eukaryota; kingdom Metazoa; phylum Chordata; class Actinopteri; order Clupeiformes; family Clupeidae; genus Alosa; species Alosa sapidissima. Next base: position 51,498,885 of record NC_055957.1, on the reverse strand, counting down.
GTATACAGGATTTTTTTCAGTCTGTTATTAAGATAACAATGAGTCACTCACTAAATAAATTACTAGATAGCTAGAGGTATCCTTTTGTTTAGTTAAGGGACAGCTGATTTAAAGGTGCTGACTTTCAGGGTTACCACCTTGCTAACAATCTGCCTTGTGCACATTGCTCTTTTATATACCCCATCCTACTTAGGGTTTCAAATTAAATTTGCATGAAGAGTAACTACTTCTCAAACAACTGCGCATAAGTGTAGTCAAATTCTACTTCAAGTTCACACCACAAGCATTCCTGACTCTTTTGTGTGTTATGTAGAGAGAGCTTTTAAACGTCACAACACCTGTAACTGGCCGTGTGGAACAGACAGCATTCAGGAAGTGCACGAGAAAGGTTAAAGGTCATCAGTAACCCCCTGGAACAGTGATTCCGCACCTGCTGCACCCGACACACACAGTCAGTGAATGTGAATGCTGAGATGTCCATTCCCCACCTCTATATGAGACTAATTATAGTTGTCTTGTGGCATGTGTTACAGTAGGTAGCCAGCTCCTGGAAACCAGCAAGGAGCCCCTCTAGTTGTGCATCTACTCGAAAGGCACAATAAGTGTGTACTTGCTATTTAACACACCATAAGAGCATGCAGTGGACAATGGACTGTAGACATCAGTCTAGGTAGACTGGATTCATTGTCTCCCCTTTTATTTTGAGATGTATTTTTCTTTCTGAGAGATGTTCATTGTGTTTAATTGTTAACTAGTGATGTGAATATTAATCATAAAATAAAAATCAAACAAAAATGGTATTTGTTTCATTGTTATTACATAAAATAGAGCAATCAGTGGATTGGTCAAATACATACAGAAATCACAGTACAAAATCTGTGTAGCACTGTTAATCCATTGCATGTAGATTTGTGTTAGGAAGACCAAAGAGAAAAGCAAGGGACACATTTATGAAGCATTTGCACTATGGGCAACACCCTGGTGCTGGGGGAAAGCTGATGAGTGAAGCTTCCAAGAGGGCAACTTGATTCACTGTTCTCTACTATGATAAGGAAGTCATGCTTATGTGCCATGTGTGCTCTCCATTACAGCTCCCTGATGCAACACAAGCTCCTTCCTTTCATGCTTGACGATAAAGATAACCCTGTGAAATTCCTGATGTCTCTCATTCAGTAGGAAGGGCAATAGTTGCTACACTCTTAAGAGTAACAGCAACAGGTGGGAGGAGACAAAGGTGGACATACATACTGATAACTTACCTGTTGTGTATACATAAATCCATAGACTGTACTTTATATATCAAACATAACATTATTTTTTTTAGTTGGCAAAAGAAAAAAATAATATTACTTTAAAACAATTTTATAATATTGTTTTTGTTTTCATTGTGACATTTAACCCACATGCCAAAACGACATAGCTCTATACAATTCCTGTTTTCTGTAGTGTACATACATCAGTATCTATAACAGATTAGAATGCTGGGGGTCACCTGAGTGACAGGCCATGAGAACTTTTCCTCCAATAGTTAAAAGTTCTATTCTGAGCTCATCACATCTCTTGAAGTCTTCATTCCCAGCCCTTAGCTTATGTTTTCAAGAGAAGATGCACACACCCCCACTGTACTTGGGACTGAGGCTGACTATGGACTCCACACGCCAGAGCAAAGTCTTGTCTGGTCTACCATCAAGCTCTGCGATATCACTCTCTCTGAAAGAAAAACATACATATTTAAATCTACATTCTCATCATCCCGACAGCTATGGATAGTGTCAATGAAAGACGGAAATGAAGCCAGACACATCCCAAGGGGCTATGACATACAAGAGGGTTTATATCATCAGCTATCTGTAATAGACATCCCATTTCTGAGGGCACTCCTAGTCCTGTACCTCACTGAAGACGGGATGATGGGATGGGAAAGAAATGAGCTGCATGGCACAGCTCCCACAGAGTCAGCTCGCTTTTCAGGATATCAAGAGGTAAGGGTTGTTTATCTTATCATGCTAAAATGAACTCAACCCCTTCCATTGTTGATTTAATTATTAATTTAACCACTGTGAGTAATGTTTAAGTAAGTCTACATTGAATAACACAAGAACAACACAAAATGAGTACATATTAATGTACAACTGAAAGCCAACAACTGCTACTGTAGCTACGTGTCTTTGTAATGGTTATTGGTATTCACTAGATCTCATAATTTCATTAAAGTCTAATGAACATTTCTATCACTCAGACCACTGCCACATGATAAAGAAAGATATATTTCATGATAAAACCTGGGATGAGCCTTGATGATGTGATGCATGGCGTGTTTAAGATGTAAAAATGTATGCAGCAAAGTATAATAGCAGTTGAGAATCTGACAAATATTTATTAGTGGAGAAGTTGACCTTAAAAGTTAAAACATCTGAAATAACAGGTTAGACATTTGTATTTTATTAACAAATCAGTAAATTAAACAGAGGCAGAGAGAGAGAGAGTAGCCAAGATTTGTGCTTGTGCTGAGTTTTCTCATCCTCCAAAATACAGTATGCACCTTTCATAATGTGCTATTTCAAAGAGATATTCTATCTAAGTTTCCTACATCACATTTGTGCAGTTGCTGGGGGCTGTGCTTCAGTGCAGATATGCGCTGCCTCTGTGTGGCCTAATGGTGTATTGAAGTGATAGGCACAGGCTAAACAGACTGAAACTCCCCACATATAATACTTATATGATAATATATCATGGCTGATGCCTTATCCTGTGAGATATCTTGGCTGTTTCTTTTCTTAGTCGGTAATAGTCGCAATGTTGATGCTGATCTTTGTGATATGTGTCTTATAACAAAAACGTTAAAAAAGTCTTGACATTTGCATTTTATGACTCTAACTCTGGTTGTTTATTATGAGCAACTTAGAACCAAAACAGAGCAGCTCTGCAGCTACTGAAATGCAACACTTCAGAGGACAGAGCTGAATGCAAAGAAAGGTATCAAGCTGTATTTCTCTCCAGTCTTTTATTCTACTGAAATGCATGCAGGGAGGAGTAACACTGGATAAGAGTTGAAGACATTAACATTAGAGAGGTAAATGTTTTGTTATCCCTCCATAATGAAGAGTTAAGTCAACCGACTTTACACAAAGTTTGTTAAATCTAGACGGTGTACACAAAGTAATATGCCTCATCTCATGTCTTCATTCTTCATCATGTCCTATCTGTAACAGAAAAATGTAAATGAAAAAAAAAAATATTTCAACATATAAGTAAGAGAATAAAAATGAAATAGGTATTCTATGCGGGCGCTCCTAACCTTGGGACCAACATCCCGGCTCTTGGCACGCAGCTTGTTGACCTGAGATTCAGCAATATCGGCTCTCTCCTCAGCCTCATCCAGCTCATGCTGCATTTTGCGGAACTTGCCCATGTTGGTGTTGGCCTGTTCCTCCTGTGATGTGCCACATAACATCAGTAATGAATTAACATTGACTGCTGACCTGAACACAATATTCTGGTACACACACAGAGAGTCTGAAAGTGGATGGGGATGATACTTACAGCCTCCTCTGCTGTTCTCTTGTAGGCTTTGACCTTCAACTGCAGCTTGTCCACCAGGTCTTGCAGCTGGGTGAGATTCTTCTTGTCCTCTTCAGTCTAGAAGTAAAGATAAATGCACTTCAATGTATGCAATTGAATGGAGATTGCTTGGTGGTTTGAAAGAACTTTCAATTATTCAGTGGAGAACAAAAACCCTTATACCTGGTAAGTGAGCTCTTTGACGCGGCGTTCATATTTCCGAATACCCTTTACAGCATCGCTACACTTCCTTTGCTCCAACTCAACTTCATTCTCCAGTTCTCTCACCTACAGTATATCAGACAAGCAAAAAGTTCACATTAAATTATGAAGCAAAACCTAATATAGTTTGAATGATTTTGTTGCATCAAAACTTACCCTAGCCTCCAGCTTCTGCACTTGCTTCTTGCCCCCCTTCATGGCGATTTGCTCTGCCTCATCAAGGCGGTGCTGTAGGTCCTTAATGGTCTGCTCCATGTTCTTCTTCATGCGCTCCAGGTGAGCACTCGTGTCCTGCTCCTTCTTCAGCTCCTCTGCCATCATGGCAGCATCAGTGATGGCCTTCTTGGCTTTCTCCTCAGCATTCCTGCACTCCTGAACAGCCTCTTCCACCTCGGTCTGAAGCTGGGTTGTATCATTCTCCAGCTTCTTCTTCTGGTTCAGGAGACTGGTGTTCTTTGAAAAGATGAATTTGGATGAAAAGACTGACAATGTACTGACAAAGACTGACAATGACTGACATAATGTTGTTAAAGTTCAGGAATTCGAGCGCTTGGTTTACCTGTGAGTGGAGCAGCTGCACCCTCTCACTGACATTCATCAGCTCCTGCTCTGCCAGCTTGCGGCCTCTCTCAGTCTGCTCCACCACACCCATCAGCTCCTCCAGCTCGGCCTGCTGGAGGTTGTTGCGTCTCTCCACGATAGCAATGTTCTCCTTCAGATCATCATTGGCACGAAAAGACTCATCCAACTGCAGCTGGGCATCCTGAAAGACAAAAGTTAAGAGTTTGCTGTTGTCTTTTGCCCTTATTGTCGTGTTTTGTGTGGTGTGTTCTATCCAGAAGGGGTTTACCTTCAGACTCATGTGGAGACCTCGAAGTTGCTTCTGGGCCTCTGCTGCCTGTCTGTTGGCCTGACTCAGCTGGATCTCCATCTCATTGAGGTCGCCCTCCATCTTTTTCTTAATCCTGAGGGCCTCGTTCCTACTGCGGGTCTCGGACTCCAGAGAACTCTGCAGAGTGTCTACGACTCTCTGCTGATTTCTCCTGGCCTGCTCCATCTCTTCCTCTTTCTCAGTAAGTTTGCGCTCAATTTCAGCCTTCACTTGGTTGAACTCAAGCTGGGCCCTTAGAATCTTACCTTCCTCATGCTCCAAGGAAGTCTGGTGAGATTTTTTCAAAGATGGAAATCAATCAGTCAATCAATCAATCAATCAATCAATCAATCAATCAAACAATCCATCCATCCAACCATCTTCCAATCATATTGCTGGGGATAAAATACTGTACCTCTGCTTCTTCCAAAGCCCCTTGAATCTCAGATTTCTCTTGATCCAGCTGTTTACGGATCTTTTCCAACTCATGGATGCTCTTGCCACTCTCACCAAGTTGTTCACTGATATCAGAAATCTCCTCTGAAAGAAATATCAATTAGAAATAGTTTGATCACATTGAGCAGCCTAATATTATCAGGGATAAGGATCTTTATCAAATAAGCTTTACACAACATGAATATTTCTACACTGAATTTGTTCCTTCAGATGTTTTGTGGATAGAGTGAACAAACAGAAGATTATAAGATAAGGTTTATGCCATCTCCCTGTGCATGATTTAATTTAGTAAATGTAAAAAGGTTTTTCTCTATTGCGCCAATTCAATTTCATTATAAATGCCTTAAAAAACATAGCCTATTATCTTCTTTATTTCTTTCTTTTACCGGTGGGATTTGGCCTTTTTTCGATTTGACAGGGCTTACATACATTTGGACCTGCCTGTGGAAACGGTTGACGGTTGGAAGGTTCCAGACAGTGGAGTTAGTTGTTCAGTGCAGGCAGCCATGCCATCAGGGGGCGTCATTCTATACGGCTCTGAGTTAATTATTCTAATTTCAAAAGGGTTTCCCGTCTGTAATAAATGCATTAGAAGGACCCGACCTGCACTTTCGTTATAGCAGTTGAGTCAGAGCCCGTTTACGGAGAGCCGGATCACTCCCTATTAACTCCATTGTACCTGCAATCTGCTACAGTTCCGCTAGGGGCGATCACGAATAAGTGCAAAAACAATGGGGGTCTATGGAGCTAGACGGCTAAATATGTCTCTATCACCTTTTGTCGTTGAAAATTCGAAGATTGGATTGTGGTTTCTGCAAGATCAATATGGATTATAGGTCAAAAGTTGAATGAACGAGTACTTACGTCCTTTCGATTTCTTACAGGTTGGGTCGTTGTTGCCCACAACACACTAGCTTTCTGCTAATGAATGAAGTCATTGACGTGTTTGAAAGGCTTTTTAGAACAAATAAGTGACTCAAAAAATATAATATGGAAAAAATAAATAAATAAAATGAGTGGATTCAACAAGCAGGGGTATTCCGAAATGTATGTAGGCTACAATAAAATACAATGAACTAAAAAGCTATAGTAGGCTAATTATCATGCATAGCATGAATTCCCTCTACCCCTAGGCTAACTAAAAATCGAAGATAAAGATTTAAAATAGCCTATTAACATGTTACATTTTGTTTGCAGAATTAGAAAAATGTCAAGTTCATGAAGTATGTTTATTAGGTTGTGCTAGGATGATTCACGTGATGTTCCTGTTGTTAAGCTTACAATTCTTGGTAGGCCTAGCCTAGCCTACCTTGGAGGTTCTTGTTCTCTCTCTTCATTGTCTCCAAGTGATCCAGAGATTCTTCATAGGAGTTTTTCAGTTTGAAGAGTTCCGTGCTCAAAGCCCTGGCCTCCTTCTGGGAGCTCTCCAGCTCTGTCTGGGACTCCTCATACTTCTGCTTCCACTCTGCCAAGACCTAAATTGGAAATAGCCCTTTGTAATACTTGCCATAGTCTACCCTCCTTAAGTTCATGTTCAGCTTACAAAAGGCTGTGTCCTATGTACCTTGTCAAAGTTCCTTTGCTTTTTGTCTAAGGCAGCAGCTGCAGCATTGGATCGTTCAACATCCACCATGAGATCTTCAATCTCATACTGGAGCCTGTGTTTGGTCTTCTCCAGGGAAGAGCATTTAGCATTCACAGCCTCCACAGCTTCCTCAGCATCTTGCAAGCGCTGAGCCAGTTTCTTCCTGTGTTACAGTCAGCATCAAATATTAAGTAAATATTTAAATATTAAGTGTGCCACTAAGGTTGTTGACTTAGGCTACTTATCAGATGCATGTGTGTAAGAAAAACTTCAAATCCTTACTTTGCCTCCTCCAGTTCCTCAGTTCTCTGGATGGCATCAGTTTCGTACTTGGTTCTCCACTGTGCCACATCAGAGTTGGCCTTGGACATGGATCTCTGCAGCTCAGCCTTGGCCTCCTGCTCCTCCTCATACTGCTCTCTGAGCAGGTCACAGTCATGGCGAGCAGACTGCACTGCATGAGCAAGAGCATTCTTGGCCTTGAAATAAAAACAAAAACAAAAAAAACTTTACACAATCAGCAGCCAAGCTTACATTGTTAGCGCCTCTTTAGCCTATGCTTCTGCGTTGTTTATTATCCAGACATTTATTGCTGTATCTAAATAAGCTATAACAAACTGTTATAACATTAATTCCCAGATGTGTCAAACTCTTTTTCATACCTTGACTTCTTCCTCCAGCTGTCTTTTTAGATCCTCAATTTGTTGGGTGTAGGACTGCTTGCCTCTGGTCAGCTGAGAGACTAAAGAGTCTTTCTCCTCAAGTCGCCTGGAAAACTCAGCTAAGTCAAATCAAAGAGAAACATTTTTTAGAGGACGACCACAGGATGATCCAGATAATTTAGAAGACATGAAGTAATATGTATAATACAGTACCATTTTCAGTCTGAAGCTTGGCTCTTTGCATTGTAAAATCACTGATGCTGCGCTGGCCTTCTTCTGCCTTGGTTCGGTATTCATTCATCTGGTCCTCTAGGGTTCTGCTCATCTTTTCTAGGTTTGCCTGAGGTGTGGAAGTGATTTGCCTTTGTTTTATTTAGTTCAGTGTTTTTAATATATTCTGCACATGCATTTAATGCATTCCTGCACTTTATAAACGTTATGTTTAGACTCGTTTTAGACTTACCTTGGCCTTCACAACCTGTTCCATGTTGGAGACCACATCATCCAGCTCCAGCCTGAGTTCACTCTTCTCCTTCTCCAGCTTCTGCTTGACTCTCTGCAGGTTGTCTATCTGCTCTCCCAGGTCAGCTACGCTGTCGGCTTGTTTCTTCCTCAGGGTGGCGGCCGTAGCTTCGTGATGCAGAGTGGCCTCTTCAAGGTCTCTGCGGAGCTTCTGGAACTCGGCCTCCCTCTTCTTGTTCATCTCAATCTGGGCAGCAGTGGCTCCGCCAGCCTCCTCCAGCCTCTCACTGATCTCCTCCAGCTCTCTGGCCAGGTCTGCTCTCTGTTTCTCCACTTTAGCCCTGGCAGCTCGCTCTGCCTCAAGCTCTTCTTCCAGCTCCTCTATACGGGCCTATGTTTGAGATACATTATATGATCGTCTCAGAACCTAGAGTTTGTTTGGATTAAATGGCTTTGAATCATTCTTATAAGTTTGCAAGTTGAAAATATTACCTGTAGCTCCTTCATTTTTTTCTGGATCTGAATGACCATTGTCTGTTCATCCTCAATCTTGCTGTTGAGTTGACTCATTTCAAAGTCTTTTCTGTGGAGAGCAAATGTGCATGTGTCAGTGAGGACAACTTCTCAGTAAAAACAAAAACAATCTTTAAATAAATCAGCTGAATAGTTATTCCATTTCTATGGTTACTTCTTCAGCCGCTCTTCCAGTTGTTGTTTGTCATTCTCCAAGTCCATGACACTCTCCTGGGTCAACTTTAAGTCACCCTCCAACTTCCTCTTGACTCTTTCAAGGTCCATCCTCAGCTTCTTTTCTTGTTCTAGAGAGCCTTCAAGCTGTTGGGGAATAACAAAACATCAAAACAATGTCTTACACCCCCACAACAAAAACAAAACAAAATGTATGACTATATTGGTGTATTTACATCCTCCACTTGCTGCTCTAGCTTGGCTTTGGCCTTGGTGAGGGTGTTGACTTTGTCCTCCTCACTTTGCAGATCATCTAGAGTCTGCTGATGTGCCTCTTGCAGAGCTTTCTTTTCCTTGGTAAGCTTGGCAACGATTTCATCGAGGCCTGCCATTTCTTCAGTTAGATTTTTCACCTGAAGGTAAAAGCGTATTTAGTGCCAGAAATTAGAAAATGATACCAGACATTGTGATTAAAAAAAAACAGCTATGCCCACACACCCTTCCACCAAAAACACACACAAACAAACCTTGTTCTCAGTGGCATGCTTTTCTTTCTCCACTTTAGCCAAGGTGAGTTCCAGGTCATCAATGTCCTTCTTGAGCTCAGAGGACTCATCCTCCAGCTTCCTCTTCTTAGCAGTCAGCTCAGCATTCATCTCGTCCTCGTCCTCCAGCCTCTCAGTCAGCTCTTTGATTTTGGCCTCAAGACTGATCTTGCTCTTGATCAGCCCCTCACACCTCTCCTCAGCATCTGAGAGATTGTCTTGCTCCTGTCAGTGAGTCAAAGAAACAATTTATCTTGGCAGCTATCTCCACCCTATTAAAGGGGAATTCCGGTGATTTTTCACACAGCTCTCTGTTTCTCTAGCTAGAGCTGCCAGGCAGCTACAGTGCTACACTCTGGGGACATGAATACAGAGGCTCATGAACATGCCCCCAGAGTGTAGCACTGTAGCTGGCAGCTCAAGCCGTTGGCTGCAGCAACTCCAGCTGGGTAGAACTGATTGTTTTCATTTTTTCCCAACTGACAGTACTTGGTGACCTTCGGAAACAGAGATCTATGTGAAAAATCGCCGGAATTCTCACATTTGATTGAACACATTTGATAGGTGATTACAAACTCACAGCCTGAATGTGTAGCTGAAGGTCATTCTTCTCTTGGAGAAGTGAGACCATTTTTTCCTCCAACTCCTTTTTGCGAGCTTCAGATTTAGCAAAGGCCTCTTTGAGCTTTGTAAACTCTTCTTTCATGTTTGCCATCTCCTTCTCAGTTTCTGCTGATTTTAAGAGAGGCTTGATCTTGAAATAAAGCCTCATCCAAAGCCAGTTCTTCACACCCATAAAGGCACGGACATTCCATTGAATCACCAATAGAGAATCCCTGTTATTAGCATATGAAAGTTAACACTGAAGATATATTTAACATGAACATTTTAAAACTTAAACTTTTTGATTTCTCCAACCTGCGCTCAAGGATCTTTTGGAATTCAGCTCTTGCCAGAAAACCTCTGGATCTGGCCTGTATTGCTGTGATGATCAGAGCCAGTCTGTCATCTCGCATCTCCTCAAGCTGACCAAGCAAGCCAGCTTTAAAAAACACCTGTATGTCAAAATGAGCAAATTTGTCAGCTGTTTCAGTAACCAAATAATAAACCATTTGTATCACGATATCTTACCTTGGTATGGCCTAATTTATACTGGTTATGGTCAATATCCAGAGAACCCAGTAGTTTCTCTGCAGCCTTTTTGCTGTCTATGAATTGCCCCTCTGGGATTGAAGATGGATTTAGAATCCGGTATCTGTAATGTGTACACAATTATACATTTCCATCTTATACAAATTCCCGAAACAGGATTGTGGTGACAAGTTATTTCATTATTAATAAAGCACAGTTTCATGCACTATGTTAACAAAAGTATGTCCCCAAAAGAGAGTATGGAAGTAAGTTTTATGGAAAGATTTATGGTTTATAATAGACTAAATATTGTCACCTCTGTTTGAAGTCCCCGTACAGAATCCTGTTGGGGAAGCCCTTCCTGCAGATCCTGATGCCTTCCAGCACACCGTTACAGCGCAGCTGGTGCATCACCAAGGGGTTGTCCATCGCCCCAGGAGTCTTGGTCTCATTGGGGATGAGGCAGCGCACAAAGTGGGGGTGAGTGGACCTCAGGTTCGTCATCAACTTGTTCAGGTTTTCCTGTAACAGATTAGACTCCATGTCAAACTGAATCTGAGCTTATCACATTTGAAAGGCAGCAAATGTTGTTTGATTATGGATAGCGTTCATACCCTGTGCAAAGCAGACACCGTTTGGAAAGAGGAGCCCTTCTTCTTTGCTCCTCCACCACTTTTGCCCTTTCCACCAGAATCTGAAATGTAATACAGAGAAAAATATTAACAAAAACCTGTATTACAGTCAAAGATCCTTGATTACTAAAAAAAAAAGCTTTGCTTTAACTATCTCTGTTCCAGTCTACATACTGTTGTAAAGTTTGGACTAAGGCCATTACACTTCCACTATTACCTGACTCAGCTCCAGCATAGTTTGCAAAGAGCATTGACAGGAGTTTCATTGTAGACTTTTGGTAAAGTCCAACAACCGTCTCATTCAGAGGGTCCTTGTTCTTCACCAGCCAGTTGCAGATGTTGTAGTCCACAGTGCCAGCATAGTGAACCAGGGAGAAATGGGCCTCTGGTTTTCCTTTCACTACTCGCGGCTTCTGGAAGTTGTTGGATTTCCCCAGGTGGTTGTCATAAAGCTTTGCTTTAAATGTAGCATCACTGGCCTTAGGGAACATGCACTCCTCTTCAAGGATGGACATGATACCCATAGGCTGAAAAGAAAACAGTATGGGATTGAGTTGAGCATGTATTATTGATTATGCGGTATGTGAAGATCCCTAAGATGTCATATAGAGGCATTCATTTTTTGCATTGAACGCAATGAGCACTTGCTACCTTTTCAATGAGGTCAATGCAAGCTTGCAAGTCCATTCCAAAATCTATAAATGTCCACTCAATTCCTTCTTTCTTATACTCTTCTTGCTCAAGCACAAACATGTGATGATTGAAAAACTGTTGCAGCTTCTCATTGGTGAAGTTGATGCATAGTTGCTCAAAAGTGTTGAACTGTAACATAAATAGCTTGGTCAATTTAACAATAATCAGAGAGATGTATACAGCACATTTTAAAGATAAAGTGTGGGTATTCTTATGTACACACTCACATCAAAGATCTCAAAACCGGCTATGTCCAGCACTCCTATGAAATGCTGGCGAGGTTGTTTGGTGTCCAGGGACTGATTGATTCTCACCACCATCCATAGGAACATCTTTTCATACACTGACTTAGCCAGTGCACCAATGCCGTAGTTCACCTGCACAGAAGGGTGGGGCATGGAATTTCCCTTTAGATCAATGTTCATCATTCATTTAGAGATCCTTAACAAGGTTTGCTCTTGGAGTCCCCCTCTGGTTGAGAAGCGCAATAATAAGCAAACTAAATATGCATCTTTTGCAACAAAGTATGAACATAACTCCAATATAATATAGAGGGAAAATGGTGTTAAGGGTGGCTTTAAGGTCATGCTGCTCACCTGTTGGACATTCTGGCCCTTAGTGACCCACTCGTTGCCTACTTTGACCCTCGGGTGACACAAACCCTTGATGAGGTCAGCAGAGTTCAAACCCATCAGGTATGCTGATTTGTCGCAATCTGTGGATTTGAAAAGGAAACTTTTATAGACCGTGAACCTTTAACGTCTTTGGAACTGATTGGAACCTTTAAACTCATGAGGTACCAGTCAGTGAGTCAAACTCACCCTCAGTGCCATCGGCCTCTGCCTGCTCCTCACGCTGCTTCTGCTTGAACTTCATGTTGCCATAGTGCATTATGGCACCAGTCAGCTTGTAAATGCTGTTCTTCTCTTCCACAGTGAAGCCCAGGACATCAAAAGCTTCCTGTAAGGAAACAGACCATTGCTGTTTTTGTCACAAACTGTTACTGTAAACTGCTCATATGACCTGTAGAGTTTCCTATGTTTTCTTACATCAGTCGCCATTAGCTCCTCCGCATCATTGATGGAGGCTACGGTCGTCTCTCCTTGGGAGATGTAGGCATAGTCATAGGGGTTGCTGGTGATGAGCAGCATTTCTAGTGTAGATTCAAGCACAGTTGTTAAACATCAGTGATTTGATGTGTTTTGAAATGTAGCATTATACGCTTTTTGTCCAAATCAACTTACAACATCATAATAACAATTCAAGATAGTAGTAAACAATGTACTACCTTTACAAGAATTTTGCTTACAGTAAAACATGATAGTATATTTTTACTACCATATTTCTCTTAAGACTCAGTCAGGACGAAGGAAAATCAGGATCCAGGCTTTATTATTTTCAATGAGGGGCCAGTGGCCCTCAAGGGAGAGAGGTACATGTTTGTGTCACCCCATCATGGGTTCCACCAGTATTCTCAGTATTCTCTGACTATACAGAAACAGTCTACATATTTAAAGTTACACACAAAGAGAAGGAGTCTAGAATGAATATGCAACGTAAAGGTGTGGTGTGGGGGGGGGGGGGGGGGTGTGGCCTTTTGGTGACATCAAGTCTCAGCTTCTATTGTCTTTTAATTAAAACTACCCCCTTTCCTGGGAAGTTCCTCAGAGGCCTGGCCCCTCACTGTGTCTACCAACATTAACATTTCACACCTGGTGATAGGCAAAAGGCCTCTAGACAGGCTTTCATTGAATTCAAGGATAAACAAAGGATGCTTGCATAGGACAAGGACGGGAGAAATACAGTAGACTATAAAGCGTATTCACAATTCTTTCAAAAAATAAAAAATAACAACCATAATAAGACATTTCAAATACCGGTAATACCATCATTATTTTAAAAGTATGCCAACTAAACACCAACATATTTGTTTGACAGTATTTCATCTCACCTAGCAACTCAGGCTTCTTTTGGGAGAGAATTTGGTAGAAAATATGGTAGTCTCTTTCAGCTTTCAGTTGGTATGTTACCCGAGACTTTTCCAGAAGATCTGAAGGAGATGTTTTGAAAGCAGAGTCAAATTTCAGTATGAGTTGGAGATAATAATAAATAAATAATCATTACAAATTAAACTTACTTACAGGTCTCAATATCAGCAGAAGCTAGCTTTCCACTGACCCCAAAGTGAATGCGGATGAACTTTCCCTGTTAGACAAAGAACAGATTAAACACCATGCAGTTAAGGATAGACAAAAGTCTCTGACATGTTGTGTAATACTTACAAATCTTGATGAGTTGTCATTTCTGATGGTCTTTGCATTACCAAAGGCCTCAAGAGCTGGGTTAGCCTGGATGATTTGATCCTCCAGGGTTCCCTAATATCGAAGATAAAAAATAGATCAGTTAGATAACCTGCATACATATACTGTAGTTGTCATTGTGACAACCGAGCTTTCCCCATCTCTTTGTACTTGTATGAGTAGTGAGAATATTAGAAATGGAATCTCATCTTCATGCCATGCCAAAAGTAGCATTAGCTGACCGCTTTTCCCCCATACAGGAAGGGTTAAAATAGAGCTGCCTTCAGTGATTAACATGCCTTCAGGCATCAACATCATAGGTTGTCCACAGAAATGGTGTGCTGGAGCATGATTAATGGGATGTTTTCCAGCTGTGTTTCGTAGGTGGCTGTTTCCTGAGACAGATAGTCTGAGCCGACTTTGACAACGCACAGCTGGTGCTGGAAATATATGCCTTGCCATGTATGTTGTATATCACAGAAATACATTATTTTACTATTTAGAGCAGAGAGGCCACATGCTTACATGGATGGCTTGTCCATTAGGTGTAGCCTATGTAGTGCAGAGTAGAGTTAAATAAATAGCTGCCTTGGACTTACTTTTTTCTCAGAGGCTGCATCTTTTTTCCCAGATACAGCGGCAATACTGGCAAAGTACTGAATGACTCTTTTGGTGTTAACAGTCTTCCCAGCTCCGGATTCTCCACTTATACATGAAGTGAATGAACCAGGAAGCACATGTCACACAATTAAAACAAAAAACAGTAATAGTAAAACAGTAGTAGAATGATGGTATATAAATCATAATCAGACAAAAATGAATAATGACTGCTTGACTGCTGTGCTTTTCTGATTAAAACTTACGTGATCAGGACAGACTGGTTCTCTCTGTCTGTAAATGACACATACATAAACACATATTAGGTGCTGGTAGGCAAGAGAGTAGTGAGTACTTGTTAAAACAATTAGATGTGATCACCTGCCAACATGTACTGGTAGGCGTTATCAGAGATGGAGAAAATGTGAGGGGGAGCCTCACTCCTCTTCTTGCCTCTGTAGGCAACAACCACCTCCTTGTCATACACTGGTAGCCACTTGTAGGGGTTGACAGTGACACAGAACAGCCCAGAGTAGGTCTGTAGAGGAAAGAGAAGGAATGGTGAGAAATGGTCCATACCACAGTCCCAGTATTCTGTAAGGATGCATGACTGCGGTGTACTCACATAGATCATCCATGCTGCATAACGCTCTTTGAGGTTAAACAGCACAGCAGGTTCATGAAGGAAGGTGAACATCGCCATGTCTTCAATTTTATCAAACTTTGGCGGGTTCTGAGGATGGACATCTACTTCTTTCACTGTCACACTCTGTCGAAGAGACCAAGGGCAATTTCAGTGAAAAACGTGTGCCGTTGTTTTTTCTCAGTATACTTGTAGTACCCTGTGGAGCAATCACTTTACCTTTCCGTGCTCAGTCAGGACAGTGACTTTGTCACCATCCCGACTGGTAATGGAGGCCTTCACGTACTCCACCTCAGGGTCGGGCACAAAGCACTCCTTCTTCATGTCAAAGAGACGGGTCTGCGCCTCCAGACGTTCCTTGTCAGACTTGCGCAGAAATGGGGCAGCCGGCCCAAACTCCCTCATGACGGCGTCTCCCATCTTTGTGTCTGTGGAAAAGAGATTGCAGTCCTTATTATGAATATTTTCATGAGTTTATTTATCATTATATTAGATTTTAAATTAAAACTCACCAGTTGTCCTTTCACCTTGAGAAGATAAAAATGTGTGACTGACCCTGTAAAAATGAAGAAAAACAGTTAAGCAAGATGCACTGAAATTTTTGTATGATCAAAAATAAACCGGTAACCCTATGCATAATCAAGTACACAATTGATGACAATATATAGGCATCATGACAATCCCTCAATTTGCATTCAAATTAAGAAATAGCCTGGCCCGTTGGTATGCTATGGTTCCCCCATCATACAGAAAAGGCAGCCTCCATGATCCTACCTGGATGAGATTGACGATTTCTGTTCTTTGTCTTCAGTCTGGTGTCTCTTTATATAGAAACGCTGGTTTTCAAATATGGCAATAGACCTAAGGTATTAGTGTGGTGGATTAGAAAAGAAGAGTCCTATTTGTCAGAGGGATGGGTTTCTAGGTATTGTGTACTTACCCTTTGGCAGACAATAGGCTGGGACAAAGCTGGGAGGAATAATGGGCTGGATAAGTTCAACTGAGACAGAGGGAAGGGAACAGGGTGCGGTTTCAGACTGTCTCATCAGCACCACTCAGCATTCCTTCTTATTAGGTAGATGCCATGCATTTCATGACACAACATCACCATTACATAAACTATTTATGTGATGACCCTTTGGCCCTGTCTGAAACGTAAATTCGGGTATTTGCACAAATGTTTTTTCAGGTGGTTTGTCATGCATACTTGCTGTGCAGTAAACCACCTATTTCCATCCATGTATTTTTGTTCTAGTCAAAAGTTGATAGCAAGGCCCAGACGTTCCAGAGTCTAGTAGCCTCATGCAATGAAAAGCAATGGTGTCATAACATGAGTGATATGTTAATGCAGGTCCGTCTCGTGCATCCCCAGCCTGTAAATCCATAGCTGAAATGGCCAGTGGGGACAGAGGATTAATAACACTATCAGTGTCAGAAATTAGTTTGAGCCTCCCCCGATTGGCAGTGTGTGATGCAAGCGTCAGAAGGAGCATTTGCAGCAGCAGGGGAGTTGCAGCTGTTCCTTGTTGAGGTCTTAGGCAAGGCCAAGGTCGCCGCTGGCTCATTCTCCACAAGTGACTAAATGGCCAATGAAAGCACTATCCTCAGCCTCATCTTGTTGACATGGCATTGTTTCCTTCCTTTTATCCTTGAGGACAAAGATAACCCTGTGAAATTTTTGCGGGGTCACTCTCTCTGATAGAGACGGGCAGCTTGTTGGCCACTTTGATCTCGGGAACCCCATCTTTGTTTGAGTGGGATGAGCGTGAACAGGTGATCTGTTTCTCAGTGGGCATAAATAAAGAGCCTGAGACAGGCCTGTTGAGCTGGCCCACTCCAGTGACCCCAAGGGTCTTCTTAAATCACTGCACAAGTCAGTTTTTACACTGTCCACTGGGAGTGATGTATTGAGTGTAATTTACTTTCAAAACAAGAAACTGCTTTTGATTGCATTTCAAAGCAGTAAAATATGAAACAAGGGTTTAGTAAACTGAGTGCAGTGTCTTACTTGTTTGACTATGCAATTCGATCAGTGTTTCAGATAAGGAATATGAAACCTGAAATGATTTACCTTATTGTAACATTAACAGATGGTGCTTATTATGAACGCCGCACTAGCGAAACGGCGGTCATATGGGTTTAGTCAGAGTTTTTTTTTTCCTCCGGATTTTTCTCTTTAGTAATTTTATGTCAATGATTCCCGGGACTGTGAATAGCTTTCTGTGAAAATCTCGAGAACCGTAGGGCCTAGGATGACCAAATTACAGTATTTTGGTATCTTGGTCTCCAGGGGCCATGTCAACACATCCCATATCCACTCATTTGAGGTGTAGCGCCACCTAGTTAAAAATGAAATGGCAAAAACTATGCGTTGTAATCGCAGGTATCTTTGGCTGTCAGGTTTAAAACTGCATGAAATTTGAAGTGTGGGATCATTTTGACATCCTCCAAATGCATGTCAAGTTTCCTGGACTTTCGTTCATGGGGGACCATATCAGCTACACACACACACACACACACACACACACACACAGGCACGCACACACTCACACACACACCCACGCACGCATGCGCGTGCGGGCACACACACACACACACACATACACACAATTTCCATTCTCCTCCATTATAGACAGAATACCAGCTGAGATCAGTTGCTTTTGACCGGTAGTGTACACACACACGGATAAACATGCACATACACAAAAACGCACACACACACACACACACACACACACACACACACACAGGCACGCACACACTCTCACTCACACACACACACACACACACACACACACACACACACACATACACACAGACGCACATAAATACACCCACAAGCACACACACACATATGCAGGCAAGCAAGCACAAATACACATACACACACGCACACACCATTACCCCCACATCAGGGCTTAAAATTCATTTTTCAAAATGGGGGGGAATTCCCCCCTTAGGTTATTCATGTAGGGGGGGATTTACACAATTTGGGGGGAGGTGGGGTCGATTCTGATACCAAGTCAAGAATTGCGATTTCAATACTTCGATACTTTAAAAAAAAAAGTGTTTGATTTTGGGGCCCCCACCACCCTGACGTCATCAGTAATATATACTGTAGTGGGATCATTCACAACAGTGGACATCCTAGATTCTGCTTGACTCTCTCCACACACACAAACACACACTGAAAATGATAGCTTATGTGATATGTTTCTATCATATATTTTTGAATTCATATAGAGTGTATTTATTTAATAATGCATTTTTTAAAGTATAGCATTTTACTAGTAATTACTACTAGCTAAACATATTTAGTCATTTGAATGCCTCATATTGACGTTTAACCTATAACACTTAGGCATATCTTTAATGTGGTGTGTAGGTCCAATTGAGTGCACATTGGTGATGAGTAGGTGTAATTGAGTGCCTGTCACTTTAAGAAAATACCTGAGAGTAATTCTATGGAGTAATTAGCCCCCCTTCAACCTGACGGTTTTAGGCTGTAGTCGCTAGTGAATAAAAGTTGTGCATAGTGCGGTATGTGTATGCAAATCATTATGTTTTCTATGTCATTAGATACAATAAATGTTGACATGTCGAAGACAATCTTTCTGGGATCAAGTGTTGACGTGACCTGAGCTAGCAGGATAGTTACCAAGGAGCTCTTTCCAGATGTAAAAGTTTGCCATGGTAGCGTAGCCTATTTGCGTAAGCGCAAAGTGGTTCTCTCTCTCTCTCTCTCCGTGTGTGTGTGCGTCTGCATGAGGCTATGTTCAATTCAACTCGGTAGTTGATCAGTCCGGTCAATAGCACCGCATTCACGCCACTTAATGATTAGGCTATATTAACGTCACTCGCATTATGATGGCTAGAGTTGCGGGACTTGAACAAATTATGCGCAATACCCGCAATCCCGCAGTGAAATTTAAGCCCTGCCCACATACACACTCTCACACACACACACACACACACAGAGAAGTACACACACAGTGAAGCACACATATACACAAAAACAAACACACACTATGCACATACTCATTTACCTTACATACACAAAAGTTTAAAGAGTATGGGCTGGAGTAGGAGATGAAGACAAATTGACAAGCGAGAGAATGTGCAGGACTGAGCGGTGGTCATATTTTGTATCGATTTGCGTCTGCGTTTGAATTCAGTTAGACTGCCTTGAGCATGTGTCTCTTGTAGTGTACTTGCAGACACTGTATATAATTTCAGGGGAAGTGTCTGTCGCAGGTCAGTGCAACTGCCAAGATGTTAGAGTCTGTCACCAGAGGTGTGATGAGATCTATAGTCTTTCAGTTCACTCATCCTCCTGTCCCTTACCACAGATATATGTGGCATTGTGACCTCGTATGTGGCCTGCCTTAAGGGTCAAACCCAGCTTAAATCATCACCCCAATTATCTCCCTATGAGATGGCTTCTGAGTTGAGAGGCCCAGACAACAGTGGCTTCCCCAACCATTTAGACCCCCCACAGTACAGGCACCAATGAAGGTTACCTGAGACGAGGCAGGAATGTGACTCTGAGTGGAGGGATCCCCCAATCCTTGATGGAAAGAGCAAGTGGCTTCACCTTCATTGATCATTGACTTGCATGGAGGGAACTCTGAGGCAAGGCCATCAGTGCCATTTAAGGAGTACTGGTAATGGGTTGCAGATGAGTCAAGTGATTGTATGTACCGTACAGTAGGTCTATTAGTGTCCTTAGTCAAGTTATTGTACTGTTATATTATATACACATTAGATGTTTTTTCACCTATGTTGAAACCCCCTATATTGCCCTCTATTGTACTATAGATGTTTCCAAATGTGTTATAAATATACTATTTCACATATTTTAACTTTACTATTAACTGATGAAAGGTAAGACAGAATCAACGTCAAAGTAACTGTTTGGCTATTTAAACACTGGACACTCAAAAGGGGCAGGCTTCTGTCTATTTCTGTAGTGACCCTTTAGCCCTGTCTGAAACGTAAATCCAGGTATTTACACAAATGTTTTCTTCTGTTGGAATGACATGACAACTTGTGCAGTGAAATGTCCATAGTGTTGTTAATGAGCTCTGCTCAAAAGTTGTTAGCAGTACCGAGGGTGTGCAGGATATGGTGGACGTCTCCAATGAAATGCACTAGTGTTAGAATAAGAGTGATATGTCAATGCAAATGCATCTCACATATCTTAATACCACATCAACACTTACGTTAAAGCATGTTAATCGTGTAATATAAGAATGGATACTCCATTTGTTTGGCTAATGAAAGCCTGAACAATACAGCACCTGTCAAGATACTTGCTTTGATCAATAAGTCATGGCAGGGCTCCTTAGTGCTGTCATGTAATTCAAGACCTATATTCAGAAGTGTGAAAATTCACACTGAGGAATCTTAGTTGAGTCCCTCCTGCCGGCCTTGGCTGTGTGGGATCTGCTGAGAGCTTTGGGTCATTCAAGCAGACAGCATGCTGCAGGGCCGACAAGGTAAAGAGCTCTCTGAACTTACTGGAACGGAGATCATAATGACACTTTAGTTAGTTACTGTTGCATATCATTGCTAATAACAATTTGCCTTAAGAACAGTATGCTAATATTTAAAATATATGTTGTGTAGCATATTGTTTATTTGGCAGTATCTGAAACCAGTGTATTGTGTAACCATGTGCTTTGTGGCATTGGATCAGCACAAATTTGTTGAGTATTTTGCACTTTTTTTGTATTTTTCCCATGCTGTGTGTAAGGACGAACAAATAGTATGTGAATATTGAAGTTGGTAAACTGATTACACAGCGTTTTTGAGAGAGCAAATTGAACTTTTTAGTGTACTTAAGTTCAGGTGTACTGAATATTGTAGTTTATACAGTAAGCTAACGTATCCCTGTCCTAATACCCTGCATACTAGACCTATAAAAGCCAAGGTGATGATAATGAGACTAGTTGTATTGTAAATTAATTGTAATGAAAAAGACTTACAGTATACTGTACTAATATATGTTGTGTACTTGTAATAACAGCCAGTTATTTAACCTCATATACTGTGATTTTCTGTTTGTTTCTTTGTTTTTTGACCACTGCAAAGGCCCAAGCAGGTCCAATATATAATATATTTACGATTCAGCCTAAGTGTTTAGCATTTAGGCTTTTTATCATTAACCTGTAACCCAGAGCATAAATGATTTGAAGAAATTAATTTCTCGCATACTAAAAATATGCTCCTGTTTGAATGTTCTAAATTAATCAGCCTAGTGACTTTCTTTTAAATATCCAGCTAGCCAGTGGTTCTGAATATATATATATAGTATTAGTATAATATATATATATATATTAACATACATAGTATTGATTTTTTCTTAAGTATTTGTTTGAACCCTATGACAAGTAGGACAAGACCTTTGCCATGTGTTTGCCAGGTGATCACTACATGCTCATTTGTCTCTGTCACTCTCTCTAGGGATCATGGCCCTCTAGCCTGTCCTTTAAACAAAACATTCTGATGACAACCTTATCAGAGGAGACATGTTGGCATTCACTGAGGTAAGACATCAGTCATGTCTGCATATTGAATAATCCCTTAGTGTCAGATCCTAGTCTCAAGGTTCCCATGACAAAAAATAATTTGATGCCATATCCGTACGATTATTTCTAACTTGTTGCTAAATCCAAATTTAAGGTAGCAGTAAAATGTTTTGGTCTAAAAAGCCAGCAAACCTAAATGCATGGGAAAACCGTGGACGCCCCGAGAATACCACAATCAAAATGGTCACTTATTAAAAAGCGTAGCATGCTATATTGTGGGTGATATCCTGCTGTAAAAGTATTCTTACATTTTCATATGAGGGATGCCCCCTCCCCAGACCACATGGTAGGGATAGCACTGACTTACATTTTGAATGAATTACCTCTCATTACCGAAATACCGCAGCATAACGGTAATGAGAGTCCACAGTGTAAGATTCTATGACATTAACACAAATATGATGTGAGAGAAGAGAGAACAACTGAACTTTATTCCATGTTAAACTTTTTGTCCCAAGTGATGCATCATGGGTCTGCTTGTTAATTTAAAGGAACAATGTAGTTTTAAGTTGCATTACGATAATGAGGAACATTTATTGTAACACAATAATTACTAATAATTTTAATAGTTTTATAAATGTAATATTTCCTTTTGCAAAATACCATAAATATCAATGTTAAGACATTTTTACACAACTTTACATAATCTTCTTCAATTTATGCAAAAAGGACTTTTTATGAAAATTAAACAAAAATAGAATAATGGATCCGGACACATTTCGTGATATATATATATATACTTTTTCGTTAAAATGCTATGATATTGTGTTAAAATGCTAATAAAAAACATATCCCTATAGTATTCTGTAATGTCTTCGTAGAAAATCTAATAGTTACTATTAATAAAATATTGTTTTTTTTTTAAATAGGACCCGGACATGTTCACTACAGCTTCATGAGAATCACCCACCTGTCGTCACCTTCGGATAGCGATTTTGGCCAGCAATTAGTTTGCAAGGCTCAGCGAGAGCTGCGGCTCGTTTGTCCCCCCATGTTGCCGCCATTTGTGGACCATGTTTTGGCTTTGGAATAACCACCATCAAATTAAATAAAACTGGAACGATGAAGAACCATTGGCCGTACAGCTATAGGAATCGGAGTACCTGGCAGGGAGCGCGAGAATGCCACAGGTATGTGACCTCTCTCTGATTCTCCTGCCAAGCTGACATGCTCATACGCATACACCACAGTAAGGACCTACTTCCAAGTTTCTGCACCACACATAGGGCTAGCGTGTAGGGTAGCTGTCTTTCTGTGTTTGTGTTTTGTTTGCGTTGCGAGTGTGTGTAGTATACACCCCTAGACAACGAAGAGCTGTGGCCAAGCCTCTTCCTAACAATATACTAAACCTTTACTTACAGTATAAATCAAACCTAAATTGCTGCGTATTGTTACATTAATGGTTTCACTTAACATGACCTCAACAGTGGATAATGACAATGAAAAAGATGTTATATGCAGGTTTTAGGGTTGCCAAGTTCATGGTTTGTTCATATTATCTAATATAATAACTTGATTAAATCTGAATCCGAGTATTCTTAGTGAGTATTCCTTAAACATGCCTCCATGGTACTGTTACTGAAGAAAATAAAACCCCATTACCAAAAAAAGTTTAGATGCTGTGTAAAATGTCAATAAAACAGAATGTGATCATCTGCAGAGACACCAATTGTTTAGTTCCAAAAAGAACATAGATAGCATATAAAATGTTGAAACTTTCAAATTGTGCTATTTTAAAGAAATACATTCAAATTGAATTTGATGCATCTCAAAAATGTTGGGACAGAAGCATGTTAACCACTGTTTTTGCCTCTTTTATCAGACGCCTCTAAACATTTGGGAATTGAGTAAACCAGGAGTATTGAGTTTGGAATGAATATTTTTTATATCTGATTATTGTGTGTGTGTGTGTGTGTGTGTGTGTGTGTGTGTGTTTGTGTGTATGTGTATGTGTATGTGTATTCACATATAACTTACATATAATTCTTTATGCAGTGGTTTGACTCTTAAAACTATAGGTATGGCTTGCTTTATACTCTGAATGATCAGTTGTCTTTGTCTTTGTCTTCACATGCTCATGTGAAATTGCCAATGTAAAAAACACTTAGCACAAATGACTGTGATGCAGAACATCTTTATTCTATGGTGTTTCCAAGACACACAGGAAACACAAGGCAGAGACTGTGTGTCACAGACTCGGAATAATGCATGTGAGAGCTTCACTCCTCCTCATGGCTTTTCTGTGGTGGTCGAGCAGCAGCAATATAGGGAGACAAAGAGAGAATCAGATTAGGCACTGCAGGGATTCCTTATTAAAGGGACACCAGGCAACGTTTTTGTGTTAATTACTCATCTTTGTAAGTCGGTATATTGTTAAATGACTCATTACAGGGCGAATGAAGACTCTCTCGCCCGCCCCTACTGCCTGTAGGAAGAATATCCCGCTTGAAAGTTCAGTGTATCGTACCCGGCGACCGAAGCAGGATCAGTTTACATCCTGCATACAGCACAGAGGCAGGCTAACGATTGTTGCAAACGTGTGTATAATGGCAGAGCCAGCGAAGAAGCAGCGAAAACCCTTGACGGAAGATGCAAAGAAAAGGAAAAGAGCTTCAGACCGAGCGAGGAGGAGTTTCGTAGAGAAAAAGCATCAAGCTTGCCTGGTGTCCCTTTAAAGCCTTTTGATTACATTGACTATGAAGTGTTATTAAAATCTGTCATGCCTCTTAGATAGTAATTATCAAGTACTTATCTCAGTTATCCTCAGTAATCCAACATAATGATGATGGTATGGCAGCATGTCCATTCTGATGTCATTTTATTTAGATCTTGTGGATGGCTAATAATAATAACCAAAGTTGATAGCATTGATTGTGGAAAACTAAAATTAATATAGTTTCACAATATTCTCTTTTATTGTACACAAAGACTCATCTTGTACTGTATTTCTCTGTAGGCCATGCAGTATGAGCTTTGAGATATACTGTAGAGAAATATATGTTTGCCATGTTTGCCATCATTGTGTTATCACTGGTAACATAAACATTAGCCTTCCATCCGCCATCAATCTTGATGACCACTGGCTTATTAGTCTGGCTTATTAGTTATTTAGTCTCTCTTTCAGGGAAGGGAATTAACAGGCCTCAGATGACATGTCCATACCAGCAGAGTGCTTATCAATCCATGAATAACACTCAGGCTTACACTATCCTTATCTAACTTAGGATTACAAATTTGAGATAGCTGAGAATGACCATTGATCAGTCCTGCTTTCTCTTCACCATATGAATCCTTATCTTTAGAAGCTGTCCTGTATAAACATTGCTCAAGACAGATATGTATTTCCTTATACCTCTCTCCAATATGATTATCTCAGGTAAATACACATGTCAATATAGACACAGTTTTAGTAAGCAATAATAATGATCTTTCAGTGTTTTCCCTACTATGCATGCCCCCCCTAGCTTGGCTCGGTTAACAATTTTTTGCGACTAACAGCACCGCTGCTGGGAAAATGTCTAGGGGAAACACTGTCTGAACAGCTGCACTAACCTTAGAGCCCACATCCCGGCTCTTGGCACGCAGCTTGTTGACCTGAGATTCAGCAATATCGGCTCTCTCCTCAGCCTCATCCAGCTCATGCTGCATTTTGCGGAACTTGCCCATGTTGGTGTTGGCCTGTTCCTCCTGTGATGTGCCACATAACATCAGTAATGAATTAACATTGACTGCTGACCTGAAGAAAATATTCTGGTACACACACAGAGAGTCTGAAAGTGGATGGGGATGATACTTACAGCCTCCTCTGCTGTTCTCTTGTAGGCTTTGACCTTCAACTGCAGCTTGTCCACCAGGTCTTGCAGCCGGGTGAGATTCTTCTTGTCCTCTTCAGTCTTTTGAAATGCAGAATAACAAAACAACATTTATTGAACAGGATAAAACATTAGGAAAATATTTCTGATCAAATGCAATGTTGTTGCTTTTCAGTCAGTAGGACATATGAGAGGACCTGGTATGTCAGCTCTTTGATGCGGCGTTCATATTTGCGAATTCCTTTGATGGCTTCACTGCTCTTCTTCTGCTCAGATTCAACTTCATTCTCCAGTTCTCTGACCTGTTCATCACAGTAGCAAATGCTGTAAGTAGTTATATAGATAAGTAGCCATCTAAATGGTTTTGTTTTATCATAAATTATTGCTATGCTTACCCTAGCCTCCAGCTTCTGCACTTGCTTCTTGCCCCCCTTCATGGCGATTTGTTCTGCCTCATCAAGGCGGTGCTGCAGGTCCTTAATGGTCTGCTCCATGTTCTTCTTCATGCGCTCCAGGTGAGCACTGGTGTCCTGCTCCTTCTTCAGCTCCTCCGCCATCATGGCAGCATCAGTGATGGCCTTCTTGGCTTTCTCCTCAGCATTCCTGCACTCCTGAACAGCCTCTTCCACCTCGGTCTGAAGCTGGGTTGTATCATTCTCCAGCTTCTTCTTCTGGTTCAGAAGGCCAGTGTTCTGTAGATGATAAACTTGTTATAAGTGATTTTATTTCATAGCAGTTTGCAACTACAATCACAATTGTTAGTGATTTGATATAAATAGCAAAGGACACGTGATTAAGTAAGCACTGTATGTATATATGGTTCCAACCTAGATGGCCTAGAATCTAGGCCCTAGATGATTCAAACTTGCATAAGATAGGCTACTGATTTGGCTTTATGTCAGCCATGGCAGGACTCCTTGAGTCAGTCAGGATTGGATTCCCTCTGCTATCTGTTAAGATAGGTTAGGTCAGGGGTTCTCAATTTTTTTAGTTCCGAGGACCCATTTTGGGGGAGAATTGTTTTTCAGAGGACCCCTTCATAACCATAAAAATTAAGCATGCCTTTAAGAATTCTCCGAAGTTGTGCCCAAGTCGACTATCCCGTGTTTTTTTTGGGAGGTGTGTAACTTGGTCTTTTGTCCCTGGACACCCCTTTTGAGAACCACCGTGCTAGGGACCCTTCTTCACCTGTGAGTGGAGCAGCTGCACCCTCTCACTGGTGTCCATCAGCTCCTGCTCTGCCAGCTTGCGGCCTCTCTCAGTCTGCTCCAGCATGGTGCGGAGCTCCTCCAGTTCTGCCTGGAGCAGGTTGTTGCGTCTCTCCACTATAGCAATGTTCTCCTTCAGATCATCATTGCTTCTTAAAGACTCGTCAAGCTGAAGTTGAGCATCCTGAAATGGAAATGTTTATATAATTAAGGTTAATATCATTCATGTTGCAGATGAAATCTGTTAATAAAATAGCAAGTACAAAGGTAATACACTTGTGGCATGTGACGTCTATATTTACATTTATTGATTACAGAATCCAACCCAGTTTTCTCACATAGGTTGTATATTGTTACTTCATGCTCTGGTATGTGTGTTTTGGCACCTATGTCGTTAAATTGTATAAAAGAACCTTCAGATGAGCCTGAACAGCCTTGAGCTGCTTCTGGGCCTCTGCTGCCTGTCTGTTGGCCTGACTCAGCTGGATCTCCATCTCATTGAGGTCGCCCTCCATCTTCTTCTTAATCCTGAGGGCCTCGTTCCTGCTGCGGGTCTCGGACTCCAGAGAGCTTTGAAGGGTTTCGATAGTTCTTAGAAGGTTCCTCTTTGACTGCTCCATTTCCTCATCCTTCTCAGCAATCTTGCGCTCCATTTCAGCCTTGATCTGATTGAACTCGAGCTGCGCCCTTAGGATCTTTCCCTCCTCATGTTCAAGAGAGGCCTGTTGATTGGAAAGCATGTATATGGTCACAGAACAAAATCACAAATTCTATGTCTATATCATTGTAGGATATGATTTACTGTAGTTCAACTTTGTTCAGTTCATGTAAAAATATTTACTTCTGCCTCCTCTAGAGCTGACTGGATCTCACTCTTCTCCTGCTCCAACTGCTTTCTTATTTTCTCAAGTTCATGGATGCTCTTTCCTCCCTCAGCCAGTTGCTCAGACAAATCCGAGATCTCCTCTGGTGACCACATAATACATTGCGCCATTCAGAAAAATTCCATCACTGTTAGTTGAGAAATGTTGTTTGTCCTTCTTATGACTTTTGTGTTACCTTGGAGGTTCTTGTTCTCTCTCTTCATTGTCTCCAAGTGATCCAGCGATTCTTCATAGGAGTTTTTCAGTTTGAAGAGTTCCGTGCTCAAAGCCCTGGCCTCCTTCTGGGAGCTCTCCAGCTCTGTCTGGGACTCCTCATACTTCTGCTTCCACTCTGCCAAGACCTAAATTGGAAAATGTAGTGTATTTAACATGCAGTGCTCCTTATCACATCACTTTTTACAATGATCAGTGTTCTCTGTACCTTGTCAAAGTTCCTTTGCTTTTTGTCTAAGGCAGCAGCAGCAGCATTAGCTCTCTCTATGTCCGCCATGAGATCTTCAATCTCATTTTGGAGCCTGTGTTTAGTCTTCTCCAAAGAAGAACATTTTGCATTAACAGCTTCAACAGCCTCCTCAGCATCTTGCAAACGCTGAGTTAATTTTTTCCTGGGAGGTTAAGAGTGACATGGGAAAACATTTTTTTTTTTGAGGAATAAAGTTTTGATACTATGATGTTTTCACTCAAGCACAAGTAATCACTGTTTTTAAAGTCGCTTGTTCAGCTAACAGACAAACTTTTTGTTCGTCTTACATTATAAGTGAAACATAATACCAACAAAAAGCTTAGCTGTCAGGAGAGGAGAACTTTGTTAGAAAAAAAGTCAACTTTCTGGGTAAAATTTCCTTACTTTGCCTCCTCCAGTTCCTCGGTCCTCTGGATGGCATCAGTTTCGTACTTGGTTCTCCACTGAGCAACTTCAGAGTTGGCCTTGGACATGGATCTCTGCAGCTCTGCCTTGGCCTCCTGCTCTTCCTCATACTGCTCTCTGAGCAGGTCACAGTCATGGCGAGCAGACTGCACTGCATGAGCAAGAGCATTCTTGGCCTGGCAAGTGGTTCATATAGTTGATGGCATATGAAAAGAACATAACACATCAAAATGTAACAGAAGGACGGATAATGAAATGTATGTTCTTCTGTATGGTTTTGTGTGTGTGTGTGTCTTAGACAGAGAGAGTAATGACTCTTTTTCATACCTTGACTTCCTCTTCTAGTTGTCTTTTGAGATCCTCAATTTGTTGGGTATAGGACTGCTTGCTTCTGGTCAGCTGAGAAACCAGAGAGTCCTTTTCCTCCAACTGTCTAGTAAGCTCACCTGTTGATAGTAATATACAATTTAACATATGCTTTCTAGTGTTGGATGAAAAGAAGAGAATGGAAACAGGAAGAAGAAATGTTTGGTACCATTTTCAGCTTGCAGCTTTGCCTTTTGCATGGTGAAATCATTAATATTGCGTTGACCCTCTTCAAATTTAACCTTGTATTCACTCATGTGATCTTCTAATGTTCTGTTGGCCTTCTCCAGATTTGCCTTGAATTATGGAACATTTTATTAGCATCAGTTTATTTCTAAATGATAATAATAATAATTATAATGCAACGGAAATACTATCATACCTTTGTCTTCACAACCTGTTCCATGTTGGAGACCACATCATCCAGCTCCAGCCTGAGTTCACTCTTCTCCTTCTCCAGCTTCTGCTTGACTCTCTGCAGGTTGTCTATCTGCTCTCCCAGGTCAGCTACGCTGTCGGCTTGTTTCTTCCTCAGGGTGGCGGC
The DNA here is from genome assembly GCF_018492685.1 of Alosa sapidissima. Lineage (NCBI taxonomy): Eukaryota > Metazoa > Chordata > Actinopteri > Clupeiformes > Clupeidae > Alosa > Alosa sapidissima. The sequence goes on along the minus strand of NC_055957.1, from coordinate 51,469,566 downwards.
CGTAGCTTCGTGATGCAGAGTGGCCTCTTCAAGGTCTCTGCGGAGCTTCTGGAACTCGGCCTCCCTCTTCTTGTTCATCTCAATCTGGGCAGCAGTGGCTCCGCCAGCCTCCTCCAGCCTCTCACTGATCTCCTCCAGCTCTCTGGCCAGGTCTGCTCTCTGTTTCTCCACTTTAGCCCTGGCAGCTCGCTCTGCCTCAAGCTCTTCTTCCAGCTCCTCTATACGGGCCTGGGAGATGATGATTATACATAGTTAAATCAAGTTTTGTTACCCTGTAGTTTCGTTTGTTTAGAGTATAATTGTTTCACAGTATGGTTGTCTGTTGTGTAATAACCTGCATCTCTTTCATTTTCTTCTGGAGCTGAATGCTGATAATTTGCTCATCTTCTACCTTTGCATTGAGCTGGCTGATTTCAAAGTCCTTCCTGTAAGCATATTTAGTCTCATTACTCACAATGAAGGTTTATATTCGTTCTGTTTGTATAGGCACAAATGTAAATATGGTACACAATTTACTTTTTCAGGCGCTCCTCCAATTGTTGTTTGTCATTTTCCAAATCCATGACACTCTCCTGGGATAACTTTAAGTCACCCTCCAACTTTCTCTTGACTCTTTCCAGGTCCATTCGCAGCTTCTTCTCTTGCTCCAGAGAGCCCTCAAGCTAGTTGCAATGATAGAAGTGATGGTGATGATGATGATATAGTATGCCTTTTAAGGTCTTTTGTTTATATGATAGTAAGTATCATATTCCATAAATATTAAAGGAGTGTAGTCTGAAATACTCACATCATCCACTTGCTGCTCCAGCTTGGCTTTGGCCTTGGTGAGGGTGTTGACTTTGTCCTCCTCACTTTGCAGATCATCTAGAGTCTGCTGATGTGCCTCTTGCAGAGCTTTCTTTTCCTTGGTAAGCTTGGCAATGATTTCATCAAGGCCTGCCATTTCTTCAGTCAGATTTTTCACCTGAAATTATAAAGTAAATTTAGTACCAGAAATCAGAAAATAATACCAGATATTGTGTTTCCTAAAAAAACAACTCTTCATACACACCCTTCCACCAAATACACACACAAACAGAGAGACAAACCTTGTTCTCAGTGGCATGCTTTTCTTTCTCCACTTTAGCCAAGGTGAGTTCCAGGTCATCAATGTCCTTCTTGAGCTCAGAGGACTCATCCTCCAGCTTCCTCTTCTTAGCAGTCAGCTCAGCATTCATCTCCTCCTCGTCCTCAACTCTCTCGGTCAGCTCTTTGATTTTGGCCTCCATTTGAATCTTATGCTTAATCAGTTGGTCACATCGCTCTTCAGCATCACAAAGATTATCTTGTTCCTGAATGAATGACAGAAAAAGATTGTCTTTAGGTCATGTAGCATTATTTTCATACAGTAAAAAGAAAAATACGTAGATAACTTACTGCCTGAATGTGGAGCTGGAGATCATTCTTTTCTTGGAGAAGAGAGACCATTTTCTCCTCTAGCTCCTTTCTACGAGTTTCAGATTTTGCATAGGCTTCTTTTAGCTTTAGGAATTCTTCCTTCATGTTGGCCATCTCCTTCTCAGCTTCAGCTGACCTCAGCAAGGGCTTGATCTTAAAGAACAGCCTCATCCACGGCCAATTCTTGACCACCATGAAAGCACGCACATTCCATTGTACAACAAGTAAGGCATCCCTGTAGAGCAAGTTCAACAGATTTTCAATAATGACCCATGGTCATACTGCAACCCTGTAAAAGTAACATGGTGTGATCAGTTTATTGAAACAGTGCACACATTGTGGAATTCTAACCTGCGCTCAACAATCTTCTGGAACTCAAGTCTTGCAAGAACTCCCCTCGATTTAGCTTGTATTCCTGTTATAATGAGTGCCAGTCGATCATCTCTCATTTCTTCCAGTAGACCAAGCAGTCCAGCCTTGAAGAACACCTAAATGATATTTATGAGTTACAAATGAGATTCAGTTCTATGTTAATGGTTTGTGCAACCTGTTTATGAATTATATTTATACATGGTTCGATTGTATTCATACATGAATGCATCCTACACTGATAAAATGTTATGGTCATGTTTTTACCTTTGTGTGGCCAAACTTGTACTGACTGTGGTCAATTTCAAGAGATCCGAGTAATTTCTCTGCCCCTTTTTTGCTATCAATAAACTGCCCATCTGGAATTGCTGCTGGGTTCAGGATGCGATATCTACAACATAAAAGTAGTAAAAGGAGGGATTATAATCTGATATCAACACATTTTATCCCTTATTTGTAAGAACTCCAGTTCTCCCCCTGAGAGAATTGTCACCTCTGTTTGAAGTCCCCGTACAGAATCCTGTTGGGGAAGCCCTTCCTGCAGATCCTGATGCCTTCCAGCACACCGTTACAGCGCAGCTGGTGCATCACCAAGGGGTTGTCCATCGCCCCAGGAGTCTTGGTCTCATTGGGGATGAGGCAGCGCACAAAGTGGGGGTGAGTGGACCTCAGGTTCGTCATCAACTTGTTCAGGTTTTCCTGTAACAGATTAGACTCCATGTCAAACTGAATCTGAGCTTCTCACATTTGAAAGGCAGCAACTGTTGTTTGATTATGGATAGCGTTCGTACCCTGTGCAAAGCAGACACCGTTTGGAAAGAGGAGCCCTTCTTCTTTGCTCCTCCACCACTTTTGCCCTTTCCACCAGAATCTGAAATGCAATACAGAGAAAAATATTAACAAAAACCTGTATTACAGTCTTACTAAAAAATACAGAGAAAAATATTAACAAAAACCTGTATTACAGTCAAAGATCCTTGATTACTAAAAAAAAAAAGCTTTGCTTTAACTATCTCTGTTCCAGTCTACATACTGTTGTAAAGTTTGGACTAAGGCCATTACACTTTCACTATTACCTGACTCAGCTCCAGCATAGTTTGCAAAGAGCATTGACAGGAGTTTCACGGTAGACTTTTGGTAAAGTCCAACAACCGTCTCATTCAGAGGGTCCTTGTTCTTCACCAGCCAGTTGCAGATGTTGTAGTCCACAGTGCCAGCATAGTGAACCAGGGAGAAATGGGCCTCTGGTTTTCCTTTCACTACTCGTGGCTTCTGGAAGTTGTTGGATTTCCCCAGGTGGTTGTCATAAAGCTTTGCTTTAAATGTAGCATCACTGGCCTTAGGGAACATGCACTCCTCTTCAAGGATGGACATGATACCCATAGGCTGAAAAGAAAACAGTATTAGTAAGTTAACTTTACGTCCCTGACAGTTAAGTATAACCAGATCCCAAAGTTGGTCTTATTACAGTGAGAATTGACTTTTTGATGTGTTGATCTATTGTTGGCACAAACCTTTTCAATGAGGTCAATGCAAGCTTGCAAGTCCATTCCAAAATCTATAAATGTCCACTCAATTCCTTCTTTCTTATACTCTTCTTGCTCCAGCACAAACATGTGATGATTGAAAAACTGTTGCAGCTTCTCATTGGTGAAGTTGATGCATAGTTGCTCAAACGTGTTGTACTGAAACATAAATGGTTTGGTCAGTAGGTCACTATGCTAATGAAGAAGCGATCGAGCACAATCTGAATGAGAACAATGAGAGTGTTCTCATTAATAGCACTCAAAGTATTGTACACTGAATTGTTGTGGTTCCTATATAAAAACTCACATCAAAGATTTCAAAACCAGCAATGTCCAGCACTCCTATGAAGTACTGACGAGGTTGTCTGGTGTCCAGGGACTGATTGATTCTCACCACCATCCACAAGAACATCTTCTCATACACTGCCTTAGCCAGTGCACCCATGGCATAGTACACCTGCAAAAGGGTGTCAATGATTTCACATGAATTCAAATGCCCAGACTTCAGTAGTCGTCATTCATTTAATATTTTGCTGCTCACCTGTTGGACATTCTGGCCCTTAGTGACCCACTCGTTGCCTACTTTGACCCTCGGGTGACACAAACCCTTGATGAGGTCAGCAGAGTTCAGGCCCATCAGGTACGCTGATTTGTCGCAATCTGTGGATTTGATAAGGAAACTTTTATAGACCGTGAACCTTTAACGTCTTTGGAACTGATTGGAACCTTTAAACTCATGAGGTACCAGTCAGTGAGTCAAACTCACCCTCAGTGCCATCGGCCTCTGCCTGCTCCTCACGCTGCTTCTGCTTGAACTTCATGTTGCCATAGTGCATTATGGCACCAGTCAGCTTGTAAATGCTGTTCTTCTCTTCCACAGTGAAGCCCAGGACATCAAAAGCTTCCTGTAAGGATATTAACCAGGATATAAACCTGGTCTTCTTTGAACCAATGACATCTACGTGTAAATAAGCTACTGTAAACTTTGTTAATGAGTTTGCTCACATCAGTGGCAACAAGCTCCTCCGCATCATTGATGGAGGCTACGGTCGTCTCTCCTTGGGAGATGAAGGCGTAGTCATAGGGGTTGCTGGTGATGAGCAGCATTTCTATAGTGCAGGGAGAAAAGAAAAGAGTTTGACTATTATAATATTCGTATAATATTCTTGTGATATTCTTATGATATACAGTTTAAATTACAATATTCAATTCTAATTAATTTAAAGCAATAAAGCATCAATCAACGATGACTCACCTAGCAGCTCAGGTTTCTTTTGAGACAGGATTTGATAGAAAATGTGGTAATCTCTCTCAGCCTTCAGCTGAAAAGTGACACGGGACTTCTCTAGCAAGTCTAGAAAGGTTGATAAAAACAGAATGAGCTTTCCTGTCATAAAAAAGGACTATCTGTAAAAACATTACTGCTGTACTGTTGTAATAGCATCTTACAGGTCTCAATGTCAGCAGAAGCCAATTTTCCACTGGCAGCAAAATGAATTCGGATGAATTTTCCCTGAAGGACAAAAATATATGCTCAATGCTTAAATGCATAAATGTACAGTGCACACCAAATTGATTAGTTCACATAATATTCTGTATGTGAATGATTGCTGTTAGAATTCAGTTTTCTGTCAAATTTGTTTTCTATCAAAATATCCATATTTAATTTTCACTGAAATGTGTGCCTTATTTATTGGTGTTCTCAGTCAACTGATTGACATTCACTTACAAATCTTGAGGAGTTGTCATTTCTGATAGTTTTGGCATTGCCAAAGGCCTCAAGAGCTGGGTTAGCCTGGATGATTTGATCCTCCAGGGTTCCCTGAAATGAGTTGTCATAGATTGTTATTATTATTCAGCCAGAGGTGTGACGTGGCCCTCACATCGTCCATTTATACAACATAATTACCTTTTTCTCAGAGCTTGCATCCTTCTTTGAAGAGGATCCAGCTGCAGCAATGCTGGCAAAGTACTGAATGACTCTCTTTGTGTTGACAGTCTTCCCAGCACCAGATTCTCCACTGAGGTGAGGAAGACACATTTGTTCTCATTACTAAACACATGACCTCAGCTGCTGAAGAAAAAAATATTCGCTTCATTTAATGTCACTCCCACACACATTTTAGTAAATTGATGCAGAACACATCTCTGGTACATAATGCTTAACAAGTCATGGAAGGGTGTTAACGTTTGTCATGTGTATATCAGAACATTATGCATGTGTGTTAAACAAGCTTTATGCATTTTATAACATGGTATGGTAGTACCATGTTTGTACCATGTTTTATAAAATGCATTTTATAACATGGTATGGTAGTACCATGTTTGGTACTTAACTTAATTTTGGGTTAAGTACAAATAATAGTTCTATCATTCAATTTGTTAATATGTGTTAACGTTAAGTGGTTTATTAAATGGAAGTACTCTTAATGATTGATACATAGTGCATCACTCACGTGATAAGAACAGACTGATTCTCCCTGTCTGAGAGAGAGAATGACATAGTGAGTATGTCAGGAACAACAGCAGTGCCCCCAAATGGGTTCCCAGTACTTATGGGACGTCACCATGGGATGCCTATTATGGCCTCTCCTGGGACACATGTTGTGTATAAATTGGAATTTGAAAACAATGTCAAGTCAAGTCACTTTTATATACCACATTTTTACATGCACAGAGTGCATACAAAAATTTAGTCCTACAGTGGACTGTGATCTTGTGTGATCTTGTGTGATCTGTCTTTTGTAGTTTCTATTTGCTCAGCGAGAAAGTTACCTGTGAGCATGTACTGGTAGGCGTTATCAGAGATGGAGAAGATGTGGGGAGGAGCTTCACTCCTCTTCTTGCCTCTGTAGGCAACAACCACCTCCTGATTGTAGACTGGCAGGGCCTTATAGGGGTTGACAGTGACACAGAAGAGCCCAGAGTAGGTCTGAAAAGGAGAGACAGAGTAAGTTTAAATGGCCTCACAGGGCTTTTATGGCATGGATGCTACAAAATTCTGAAATGAAGTGGGGACTCACATAGATCATCCATGCTGCATAACGCTCTTTGAGGTTAAACAGCACAGCAGGCTCGTGAAGAAAGGTGAACATCGCCATGTCTTCAATTTTATCAAACTTTGGCGGGTTCTGTGGAAGGACATCTGCTTCCTTCACAGTTACAGTCTGTAGGAAAGGTACAGTTGTCGTCAACAGTGGGTAGGATCGAAGAATTGCAATCAAGCTGCACTGCTCACGATTGAGTGGACAGTGGAATACTGCTCTTCCTAACTACTTTATGTGATACAGCTGCATTAACCGGGCTACTGGAATCAATGGTATTATTATTTTTTTTTTTTTTGTGTCTTTTTGTTGGAAGACGTGTCTTGTTTATTGTGTCTGGTGTGCTTCATTCACTGCCTTGGGAGGTAAACCTACCTTTCCCTTCGCAGTTTCAACAGTGACTGTGTCACCGTCTCTGCTGACGATGGAACCCTTGACATACTCCTCGTCGGGGTCAGGCACAAAGCATTCCTTCTTCATGTCAAAGGGGCGTGTTTGTGCCTCCAGACGCTCGCGGTCCGACTTCCGCAGGTACGAAGCCGCTAGTCCAAACTCCTTCATGGCGGCGTCTCCCATCTGTGACATGGTGGATGCTGACCCGGACTGGCAACTCCAATCTGTACAACAAAATAAGATGGTCTGTTGTTTGCGAAAGGATTACCAGAGGGAGCCTGACTGAGATCTGTGCCACCCATTACAGTCCTGGTACTTCCTGATAATCCAGGTTGAACTGATGCCCTCTGCTTCCTTATTGCTGCAGCAGAGGGACTAGAGACTCACTCTCTCTCTAAGATTTAGACCTTTAACTTCAGGAGTACAGTAAGCTATGTTCAAATTAGTGCCACACGTCCTGCCCTGCTGTCCATGTAGTACCATGATTTATGTTGATTATTCTTATAATTCCACTGTGTTGTACTTATTTGTTTTTGTTTCTAATAGATACATGAAAATTATGATTTAAAATGAAATGAAGATTTAGCCACTTTGCTACCACTTCGATAATTAGTTATACCAAAAAATAACGTATTACTCTATTGTCCATTCTTTTCCAGTAGAACTAAAATATAATCTTGCAAATCTTGTCTATTGTTGACTTCACACGAGCAGTACATAACAATTCAGAGAAGAGATCTTACCTTATACTGTGTACTCCAGCAGAGAAGAGTGATGCTTTGCTTGCCCTATGAAGGAAAAACAAATCACTCTATCTCACTCTATCTCACTATCTCACTATGATTCCCACATGGGTAGAGTGGCATCCTTAGAGCCTTCTCACTGTGCTCCTCCCTTAAAATGCCCCTCTAAATGTCATGAAACATACCCCTTTTGAATAACAATCACAAGCTTCCTCCTCATATCTTACCTTCAGATAATGTGATGACCCTCCGTGATTGGGACCATTGTTCCTCCTTATATAGGAAATCCCTCCTCCAAATTTGTCCATGGCATGTCATTTGCCAGGAATGTTATTGTGTCTGAGTTGGGTTGGGGTACCATAGGGTGTGGGATGGGTCGGTATTAGTGACAAAGAACGGTAAAGAAATGAACAGGGGATCAGATTTCCTCCTGCTCCATATAAGGCTCCCACTGCCATGAGGTGATGTGCATCTTTTCTACACTGACGCAGTCATTCCATCTCCAAATACAAATATCCATAAGAGTCAGGGATGGATTTGGATGGGTACTTTGATGTACATTATATTGTATATTATACTGTATTCTGATATTATATTGTATATTATACTATATTCTGTAATAAACTCTATTGTAAGGGAAGTGATGGTGATTTAGGTTGATTCACACTGATCCTGAGTGCCATTCAAACATTGTTATGTTTGCCATAATCTTTGTTTTATATTTATCATTTATTTTTTTATTAATCATGTATTTACAATCTATGGGGGAGATATGTCAGTTCAGTGATCAGTAATATTTGTCATCTCAGATTCAATAATTTTATCTTTTGGAAATATATGTTTCATTAAAAAAAAACTAAATAAATAAAATTGTGTCTTAATAGTTTGCAAGTGGATCCTTTTAAGGTCTATGATAGATTCATAGATATAATGCATTTTAGGTCACTGCTCAACTCCGTGAACAATGTGTGTTTTGTTTTCACATTATGTTTATATCTAAGTGTAAAACACCATTATCATAGTGTTGCAAAGATAAAATGTCCCACTGACATACTAAATGATGTATTCTGTTTGTGTATATGGGGTTGCTGGATTCCGGAAAGGTGATCTAAATGAAAAGAACACCATGTGTGGTGTCAATTACCCGCAGAGCTTACGAGCAGCTAATGTGCAACATAGTTAACATATTGTGTTTAGTGGTAATAGACTCAACTTTACAGGAGCCGTACGCCAGTAAGAGATGTGCCCTGTGTCAGCAGCTATATAAAGAGCATGGAGTCGTGGAGATTAGCCGGGTGGTAACTGTGAGGCAGCACAGGCAGAAGCCTGTCACAGGTGATGTGCTTTAAACGATGATAATGATAATAAAAGATGCAGTAGAGAGCGGAGCTGTTCAGCCCTCCGCACCGTACCCAGCACTGGCAGACCAATGTGAGGCCAAGGGCACTGCAGCGCTGGACACTCCTATAGTGCCCACTGGCGAGTGAAAGCGTCTGTGCTCCCTCTGACACAGCCTTGTTGACATGGCTTTGTTTCTTTGAGGACAAAGATAACCCTGTGAAATTCCTGCTGAGTGCCTCACACTGATTGAGGAGGACAGCTTGCGCCAGGCGGTCAGACTTTTAGCCTGTGTGTGGGATGAACTGGAGCTCATGACCTGGCCCCATAAAAGGTTGCCCTTCACATAAATAAAGCGTTAGTGACATTTATATGGTGCCGCTACAGAATGCATCAATATTTTATGTAACATTTAAGATTTCTGCTGTGGTGTAGAGTCAGCGGTTGGTTGTGTGCGTCAGATGTCTCGAGTATGTCTGTTTGGTTCTGTCATTGGACAGCTATCCTTAGAATGCCATCCATCACCATGTGGTGAAAGATACACATCACTCTCAGCTCCAAACTCATTGTTGACTCAACTGGCAAATAGTCTAAGGCTAAGACTTCTAAATGCCTTTTCACAACACAATAAGGTAACTATTTCAAGTTAACAATATAGAACATTCAAATATTAGAAAATATACATGGCATTTGTATGTACAGTGATAATGTGATGTTGAGTGTGACTCATGTTGAGCATATCAAGATTTTCTGGAGACTAGAAGGTGTTCAAAACTTGATGTCCTTTATGAACTGATAACCAAATACAGTTCAAATGTTACTAATAGAAAGCTAAAGAAATCGCAGGTGGTCTTCAGGCCATCACCAACAGCCCAAAGTTCATGAGATAAACGGGGGTTAAGTACCTGTGACGAGTGGCAAGACTTTCCACACTGATAGCTTCCAACACTCTGCCTCCCCATTGCTTTGCCATACTCTGAATAGTGTTTAAGTGGTAAATGGAAGTGAGAAATGCCGACCCAAGGCGGAAGAACTGTTTAAGATAACAGGGATCTATCACATTGTCAGTAGCTTGAGCTTACCACAGTGGTGGTCCTATGGAACGTGATGGCAGTGCATAGACTATGGATATGCTAGGACTCCATGTATGGTTTTAGCCTTCTCCTCTCACCAGCTGATCACAGGAGTGCCATGTACATAGTGACTAGTCCCTTAATGTAACTGTGGAACTTGTTCTGGTGATGGCAGCTGTCATTAGGGCATTGTATTCTCTTCTTAAATGACGATGGTGAAAGCTCTCTGGTCATGGCTGTCTATACTCTGCCTTCCTCGCTTAATTCCCTGGACATTTGGACCGATGTACTATTTTAGGTGTGCAGCATCTCTATTCTACATATATGTACTGGCATAGCCTATATCATGTATACTACTGATTTACAAGATAACTTAAATAAATAAAGATAACAATAGGTATGCTTTAAAATGATAATAGATGCAATCGCCTGCAATGTGGTCAAAACAAAAGCTGTCAATGGTGAGTGCTGTAAGAACAGAATGCTAAAATATGCCAGAACCTATAGACCCTTTCAACGGCATAAACAAACACTTGCTTTTCTAAGGCATTTCTGGTGGCACAGAATAAAACTAGCTAATGGCAATTTGGGGACAAACAAACATTTTTAGAGTCAACATTTTGTAGAAGATTACGGTTAAGTCAGATTCATTTTCATTTCCAAGTGTCAATGTTGGGTTAACATGCTTCAACCGGAAACCCTCCAGGAACAGATTGAAATGGTCTGTATGTGTCTCAACAAACAAGTCTATTATAGAGGCCCTATGCTTATCTTATGATATAATCAACACCTGTCTCTGTTTGGCAACCAACAGATGTAAGTCTCTCATTTGAATTGTCCTTTTGTCTCCCTCCTCTCAGGCAGCGGGTCTAGGCTGTAAGTCAGACGCACACGAGCGACTCTGAGGCCAGGACAGGACAGGACACCCCCTCAGAGAGAGATGGCACCTCAGGACAGCCGCACTGCTAGCGGAGCCGAGAGGGCACTCAGAGGTGCTTCTGTCTGCCACTGCTCTCTCCATTATGAATGATGGAAAAAGAACACTGAGTGCATTCTGAGGTTCTGAACCCATCATTTCAACGATTTGTTGTAGAAAGGAACCTTAGCAAAGGCTTCATTACATTTGGTGACAGTACTGACAGATGGATAATTAAATGACCATAAAGTAGTTGATATTTGATTTCAGGTCAAATGTCTTCACATGACACATATTGTCTTCCTCTTTTCTAGATGTTACTGTACTGAATAGATTTGAGTGTTTTGAAGTTAATACTTACACTGGGTGGCTTTCTCAACAAATTTCACAAAATTTGTTTTTAACATGAGATCAATTAATCTGAGATATTATTTTGAGTCTTTATTATGAATCCTTTTTGGCTGTCACAATAGAATCCCTATAATGATAATGTTTGCTAAAATCTGTCATGATGGAAACCTATTTGAGTGGCACTGATGGCTTATCATCCCAGCTGCCAGTTGTTACACGACAGCCCTCCTGACCTTGACGCTCCAAATCTTTTAGTTTTCCAAGCAGTCTATTTTGAGAAGCATGGCTTTGTTTTATCTCGTTCTATTTTAAATATCATCACCTCTCCTTCAACCACTCAAAATCCCTCTTAATCCTCCCATTTTAGTCCATCTGTTTGCCTGCACATTGCCACTCACACACACACTTTCTCTCTCTCTCTCTCTCTCTCTCACTCTCACTCACACTCACACACACACACACACACACACACACACACACGCACACACATAGGCCTACAACTACCAACATCATAATGAATGATCATAGCTGAACTCATATGACCTAACAGCTGCAACTAGCCAACTTCATTTTTGTAAAGGAGGAAGCAAAGTACACGCAATCTGGAGGAGCAGATTACCAGTTTAATCAGCTTTGTTAGGGAACTGTTAGGATATTTAGTGTGGGCTAATGAAACCAGGTCAAAGACAAAAGTCAGTTTGCTGAAGGTGATTTTATTCCACACAGATACAAGAGGACAGTGTTCTTTAAGGAGTCATCTACTGCACTCAGTAAGGGGGGGTTTCAGAATGGCTTCATTCCTCATCAAACCCTTTCTGTTGGAATGGGGAGGGAAAAAGTAGTCAGGATATGACACATGTTTTCTGCACTTGCCTGTGTTCATGTATCATTTAACCAGTATTTTATTTAAACATTGAAAATATTTAAACCTAAAACTTAATAACTAAGGGCTGCCAATGCCAGTAATAATGGTCGTTTTCATGGTTATTCAGTTGCTCTCTTTTTGTATTTAACCTGTATGGTCAACCTGTCTGATAGAGCCTTTACTCAAGCACTGTGCAATGTTTAACTAACCTTAGAGCCCACATCCCGGCTCTTGGCACGCAGCTTGTTGACTTGAGTCTCAGCGATGTCGGCTCTCTCTGCGGCCTCGTCCAGTTCATGCTGCAGTTTACGGAACTTGCCAAGGTGGACATTAGCCTGTTCCTCCTGTATGTCAGGTACACAAGGATCAGCTTTGGTCTTAAATCACAGATTCAACAAATTCAACAGAGTTTGGCCGTAGGATTTACTTACAGCCTCCTCTGCAGATCTCTTGTAGGCCTTGACCTTCAGCTGCAGTTTGTCTACTAGGTCCTGCAAGCGAGCCAGGTTCTTCTTGTCCTCTTCAGTCTACATATTACACAACAAGCAGCCACCATTTCAGTTCATTTGATTTTGTTTGCCAAATTCAAAAGTAAATCGAAAGAATACCTAAGTGGTTAAAGATTTTTACCTGGTAGGTGAGTTCTTTGATGCGGCGTTCATATTTACGGATACCCTTCACAGTTTCACTAGATTTCTTCTGTTCGGCCTCTACCTCCATCTCCAGGTCTCTGACCTGCCGAGTTACATGTGTAGTGAAACAATTTTTTCCATGATCACTCTAGATGCACTAGCATATTGATCAATTGAGCATATCTATAAAAGTATTCCTTTTCTGTGGACAAAATAAATAATGGACAGGCAATGCATTTAACACCTACCCTAGCCTCCAGCTTCTGCACTTGCTTCTTGCCCCCCTTCATGGCGATTTGTTCTGCCTCATCAAGGCGGTGCTGCAGGTCCTTAATGGTCTGCTCCATGTTCTTCTTCATGCGCTCCAGGTGAGCACTGGTGTCCTGCTCCTTCTTCAGCTCCTCTGCCATCATGGCAGCATCAGTGATGGCCTTCTTGGCTTTCTCCTCAGCATTCCTGCACTCCTGAATTGCATCCTCCACCTCACCCTGAAGCTGGGTTATGTCACTGTCCGTCTTCTTTTTCTGGTTCAGGAGACTGGTGTTCTGTATGTAAAGACAACAGCATCAATACGATGAAGGTGATGATCATGCAATCAAGAAAAACTCACCAGTAATTATCATTCTCATACTTGTGAGTGGAGCAGTTGCACTCGCTCAGTGATATCAAGCAGCTCCTGCTCAGCCAGTTTCCGGCCTCTCTCAGTCTGCTCCACCAAGTTCCTCAGTTCCTCCAGCTCGGCCTGCATTAAGTTGTTACGTCTCTCTAAAATCGCAGCGTTCTCTTTTAGATCATCACTGCAACGAAGGGAGTCATCCAACTGCAACTGTGAATCCTAAAGAAAAACAACAGAAGGGCTTGCTTGTTTGAGTCACTAACTTTAATGTGTATCCCATGTATCGGAACTCCCCCTATTACCGTCGGTCCCGTATTTCCACCGTCTTGCGTGTATGTGTCACTTAATATCCATTTCTATTCAAACCAAGACGGCGGACTCCGAAAGAAACGCAACCACCCACACCATAGGTGTATCTAAATTAGCTATGTACCAAAAATGACATTTTACCGTGACTCGAAGAGCTGTAAACAGTGTTGTAAGGCTGCGTGTACACAACCGCTTGGAGCTCCAGTGGAATTTTAATTTCATGACGAGAATTCTCGGTCTAACAGTTCATGTGTCATTGAAACCGCTTAAATAGGTGACCCATCAGGCCAGCACTATAACTCCGAGCGTGGTAAACAAAACCGGATATTTCAGGCAGTAAATGCTCCCGTTAAGAACCAAACCAGATTTTGTTCAAATCTACACACCTATGGCTACTGAAAAATGTAAGGTTCATTTAGCAAATGTTATTTTGAAGTGTTAAAAAACATCATTGTTTTAGAATTTCTGAACAAAAGTGGTCATAATTGGGGATGTTACGATATCCATAACACAATTGAATTTCTACCCACCTTCAGATGAGCCTGAACAGCCTTGAGCTGCTTCTGGGCCTCTGCTGCCTGTCTGTTGGCCTGACTCAGCTGGATCTCCATCTCATTGAGGTCGCCCTCCATCTTCTTCTTAATCCTGAGGGCCTCATTCCTGCTGCGGGTCTCGGACTCCAGAGAGCCTTGAAGGGTGTCAATGGTTCTTTGCATATTTCTCTTGCACTGGTCCATTTCCTCATCCTTCTCAGACAGTTTGCGCTCAATGTCAGCTTTCACCTGGTTGAACTCCAGCTGGGTCCTCAGGATTTTACCCTCCTCATGCTCCAAAGAACCCTAAAAAACAACACAGCGTGGTAAAGCAATGGTCGTAACTACACACCCAGCCACAATTTATGATATATATATATAATCTATGTTTTTGGAGGATTGTTGATGCTTGCTGTACCTCTGCCTCCTCCAGAGCAGCTTGAATTTCAGATTTCTCTTGCTCCAGCTGTTTACGGACCTTTTCCAGTTCATGGGCTGTTTTAGCTCCCTCACCGAGTTGCTCGGTTAGGTCAGTAATTTCCTCTGAACAAAAAAAAGTATTGTTAAAGATTAGAATGCAAGACAGTAAGGGTGTTTTAAATGTGTATGACTATTAAGCGTTATACCTTGGAGAATCTTGTTTTCTCTTTTCAGTGTCTCAAGGTGATCCAGGGCCTCCTCGTAGGAGTTCTTGAGTTTAAAAAGTTCAGTGCTCAGGGACCTGGCCTCCTTCTGGGAGCTCTCCAGTTCACACTGACACTCCTCATACTTCTGCTTCCACTCTGCCAAGACCTTGTGGAGAGAGTCCACAAATTTGGCATGGATCAACGGGCAGACTTTTGTAATGGTGACACACATGTACATTTCAAATGATGATTAGTAATGTGAACTATTTACAAACATAATACATAAATAAAGGGCAATCTCACTTTGTCAAAGTTTCTTTGCTTTTTGTCAAGGGTGGCAGCAGCTGCATTGGATTTTTCAACATCCACCATGAGATCTTCAATCTCATTCTGGAGCCTGTGTTTGGTCTTCTCCAGAGAAGAGCATTTAGCATTCACAGCCTCCACAGCTTCCTCAGCATCTTGCAAGCGCTGAGCCAGTTTCTTCCTGAAAGGGCGAGTCAGGAAAAAAAGTCAAATTGTGGTCAACCTTTTTTGGATGTTATTTTTATGCAAACATGGACCTTGTTTGTAGTGGTAGCTGAATGCAAACTGAAGCAGCTCCTACATCTTAGGAACAGACACTTGTGAAGTCGTTGCACAATATAACATGTAGCCAGTAGAGCTATTTATTTATTTCCTATATAACATATCAGTTGGATTTCTTACTTTGCTTCCTCCAGTTCCTCAGTCTTCTGGATGGCATCAGTTTCGTACTTGGTTCTCCACTGAGCCACTTCAGAGTTGGCCTTGGACATGGATCTCTGCAGCTCTGCCTTGGCCTCCTGCTCTTCCTCATACTGCTCTCTGAGCAGGTCACAGTCATGGCGAGCAGACTGCACTGCATGAGCAAGAGCATTCTTGGCCTGGGAAAAGAAAATAATGGATATTAGGACTGTGAAATCAGCTAGGGTGATCATAAAATGAGATTGTTAAGGAAAACAAGTTACGACATGGGAATTACCTTTATTTCCTCATCTAGCTGTCTTTTGAGATCTTCAAGCTGTTGATTGTAAGAGTTCTTGCCTCTTGTCAGCTGTGAGATTAAAGCCTCCTTCTCTTCCAGTTGTCTTCCCAACTCATCTACAAAGGTACAATATATGGTGTGACTTTGTAAGTTGTCTCGCATATCTGCATTTATCACTACATGAGTATTATCATTTTACTAACCATTTTCTGTTTGAAGCTTGGCTTTCTGGGTTGTAGTGTCATTTAAAGATCTTTGGCTCTCCTCTCCTCTGTTCCTGTATTCATTGAGTTGGTCCTCTAAACTTCTGCTCAACTTTTCCAGGTTAGTCTACAGGAAGAGGTAGGTAGAATCAAAAGTGGCATTGTTATTGTTTTGTTTTCCTGTATCATAGAGAGAATAAACTGGAGCATCAATGTCTACAGCTGCTTTGAGGAATTTACCTTGGTCTTCACAATCTGCTCCATACTTGCAACCACATCATCCAGCTCCAGCCTGAGTTCACTCTTCTCCTTCTCCAGCTTCTGCTTGACTCTCTGCAGGTTGTCTATCTGCTCTCCCAGGTCAGCTACGCTGTCGGCTTGTTTCTTCCTCAGGGTGGCGGCCGTAGCTTCGTGATGCAGAGTGGCCTCTTCAAGGTCTCTGCGGAGCTTCTGGAACTCGGCCTCCCTCTTCTTGTTCATCTCAATCTGGGCAGCAGTGGCTCCACCAGCCTCCTCCAGCCTCTCACTGATCTCCTCCAGCTCTCTGGCCAGGTCTGCTCTCTGTTTCTCCACTTTAGCCCTGGCAGCTCGCTCTGCCTCAAGCTCTTCTTCCAGCTCCTCTACTCGTGCCTAGGATAACATTGAATATGTGACTTATACTTGTAAATATTATTCATGATTATCTTCATAATGATAAGTATGTAAGTGTAGTACACTTAAAATACCTGAAGTTCCTTCAGTTTCTTTTGGAGCTGTGCAATAATGGATTGTTCATCTTCAAGTTTGCTATTGAGTTGGCTGATTTCAAAATCCTTCCTAGAAGATGTAGTCATTGGTTATAATTTTTATCAGGTAGTGTGCGAACGTTTAGCTGGGCTCACTGAATGTATTGTGTGTAAAATACAATGTCTTAAAACATACTTTTTTAGTCTTTCTTCCAGCTGTTGTTTGTCATTTTCCAGGTCCATGACATTCTCTTGGGTCAACTTTAAGTCACCCTCAAGCTTCCTCTTGGCTCTTTCAAGATCCATCCGTACTTTCTTCTCTTGCTCCAGAGAGGCTTCAAGCTGGTGTAGAAAAAAGAGGAAAAACACTTATTAATCATGACAAAATGGTAAACAGATAAAACTGCTAGCCCTGTACACAAACCTCACATATTTGCAAATGTTTTAGCAAGAGACACTCACATCATCCACTTGCTGTTCCAGCTTGGTTTTGGCCTTGGTGAGGGTGTTGACTTTGTCCTCCTCACTTTGCAGATCATCTAGAGTCTGCTGATGTGCCTCTTGTAGAGCTTTCTTTTCCTTGGTCAGCTTGGCAATGATTTCATCAAGGCCTGCCATTTCTTCAGTCAGATTTTTGACCTATAGTGATCACATTTAGCTCATTTTATTACTGTACTTTAAACACTGAAATAATATTGGTATGCAAATAGGTGACTCTCATCAAGCACAAACCTTGTTCTCAGTGGCATGCTTTTCTTTCTCCACTTTAGCCAAGGTGAGTTCCAGGTCATCAATGTCCTTCTTGAGCTCAGAGGACTCATCCTCCAGCTTCCTCTTCTTAGCAGTCAGCTCAGCATTCATCTCCTCCTCGTCCTCCAGCCTCTCAGTCAGCTCTTTGATTTTGCCCTCAAGACTGATCTTGCTCTTGATCAGCCCCTCACACCTCTCCTCAGCATCACAGAGATTATCTTGTTCCTGTTTTAAGACAAACCAGTGAAGGTATGTAAAAACGTACATTACATTTCTGAAGTTTATGGTAGCAGGGAATTGTTTTGTCAACATGAGTATATTAAGAGCTCACAGTCTGGACTAGAAGCTGAAGGTCATTTTTCTCTTGGAGAAGCGTGACCATCTTTTCCTCTAATTCCTTTCTACGAGCCTCAGACTTGGCGTAAGCCTCTTTCAACTTCAGGAATTCATCCTTCATGTTGGCCATCTCCTTCTCATTCTCAGCTGACCTCAGTAAGGGTTTGATCTTGAAGAAAAGCTTCATCCACGGCCAATTCTTGACTGCCATGAAGGCTCGTACATTCCACTGTATGACAAGTAAGGCATCCCTGTGAGGGAAAGTGAATTTAATTATTAATGACATTACTTTGGCATACACAAGGCAGGCAATGGTTTGGCAAGTGTGATTCAGATACCTTCGCTCCACCATCTTTAGATACTCAATTCTTGAGAGGAGACCACGGGACCTGGCTTGGATCAAGGTGATAATCTTAGAAAGGCGCTCATCTCTCATCTCCTCCAGTTGACCCAGAAGACCAGCTTTGAAAAACACCTTTGAAAAATCAAAGCATTCATCTTTAATCGATTATGTTTTTTTTTTCATGTCATAGAAGGATTTTCAAATTCCACAGTAATACCTTTGTATGTCCAAATCTGTACTGCATATGGTCAATATCCAGCGATCCCAGTAGTTTTTCTGCACTCTTTTTACTGTCTATGAACTGGCCCTCAGGAATTGCACTAGGGTTCAAGATACGATATCTGTCCAGTTGAAGAACATTGAAATCAAATTACTCATGTAGATAATTTGGTCAAGTAAGGCATGCATTCAGGCAACATGTGAAGACAAAAGGATGTCCCCAAAACAGAGTATGGAACTATGTTTTATGGGAAAAAATTAAATAATAGACTAAATATTGTCACCTCTGTTTGAAGTCCCCGTACAGAATCCTGTTGGGGAAGCCCTTCCTGCAGATCCTGATGCCTTCCAGCACACCGTTACAGCGCAGCTGGTGCATCACCAAGGGGTTCTCCATCGCCCCAGGAGTCTTGGTCTCATTGGGGATGAGGCAGCGCACAAAGTGGGGGTGAGTGGACCTCAGGTTCGTCATCAACTTGTTCAGGTTTTCCTGTAACAGATTAGACTCCATGTCAAAACTGAATCTGAATCTAATTTTCCTGAACCAGTAGTATCAGTGTTACGTTATGTTTTTGCCAAAATAGTTCTCTTTTACCCTGTGAAGTGCAGACACGGTCTGAAAGGAGGATCCCTTTTTCTTCTTTTCTTTCTTCCCCTCCGTTCCTGAAAACAATGACAAAACATTTTTTCTGTTAATGTTTACTTATACGTGGAATATACAGTATATAGTATAAGATAACAACTTCTGTGTGTTTTTGTTTTTCATTGCTGGACATACCTGCTTCTGCTCCAGCATAGTTTGCAAATAGAATTGAAAGTAACTTTAGAGAGGATTTCTGGTAAAGTCCAACAACCGTCTCATTCAGAGGGTCCTTGTTCTTCACCAGCCAGTTGCAAATGTTGTAGTCCACAGTGCCAGCATAGTGAACCAGGGAGAAATGGGCCTCTGGTTTTCCTTTGACATTTCTTGGCTTCTGGAAGTTGTTGGATTTCCCCAGGTGGTTGTCATAAAGCTTTGCTTTAAATGTTGTATCACTGGCTTTAGGGAACATGCACTCCTCTTCAAGGATGGACATGATACCCATAGGCTGAAAAGAAAAAGAGAATGAGATTGAGTTGAGCATGTATTATTGATTATGCGGTATGTGAAGATCCCTAAGTTGGGTATGTCATATAGAGACATGCATCTTTTGCGTTGAACGTAATGAGCACTTGCTATTGTTGGCACAAACCTTTTCAATGAGGTCAATGCAAGCTTGCAAGTCCATTCCAAAATCTATAAATGTCCACTCAATTCCTTCTTTCTTATACTCTTCTTGCTCCAGCACAAACATGTGATGATTGAAAAACTGTTGCAGCTTCTCATTGGTGAAGTTGATGCATAGTTGCTCAAACGTGTTGAACTGCAACATAAATGGTTTGGTCAGTCGGTCAATATATAATGAAGAAACGATTGAGCACAATCTGAATGAGAACAATGAGAGTGTTTATAGCATTCAAAAGTGTTGAACATAAATAACTTGGTCAATTTAAAATTAATCAAAAGAGATGTATACAGCACATTTGTAAAGATAAAGTGTGGGGATTCTTATGTACACTTAGTGAATTATAGGACTCTAATCTATATTTAGTGCTTTGGATGATCTATATGAATATATAGTGACGTACATCAAAAATCTCAAAGCCAGCAATATCCAGCACACCAATGAAGTACTGTCTTGGCTGTTTTGTCTCCAGAGACTGGTTGATTCTCACTACCATCCAGAGAAACATCTTTTCATAGCACGCTTTAGAGAGTGCACCAATGGCATAATACACCTGTAAATTGAAAATAAATAAGGTTATCAGGGCATGGACATAGTTATTATAAATAATAACAGAGTCGTATTAGTATTTCGTATTGGATGTGGATCTACCTGATCGACAGTCTGGCCCTTGGTGACCCACTCGTTGCCTACTTTGACCCTCGGGTGACACAAACCCTTGATGAGGTCAGCAGAGTTCAGGCACATCAGGTACGCGACTTTATCAGCATCTGTGGCAAAACGATTCTTATTATCAAGTCTGTTTTCATTGCTCACATTTTTAATGGCTTTTAATGTATTTCTATCATCAGTAAATTTCCTTCTGCTTTGTTGATCCCTGGCCTAGTGAACCTTGAACTGACCCTCAGTGCCATCGGCCTCTGCCTGCTCCTCACGCTGCTTCTGCTTGAACCTCATGTTGCCATAGTGCATTATGGCACCAGTCATCTTGTAAATGCTGTTCTTCTCTTCCACAGTGAAGCCCAGGACATCAAAAGCTTCCTAAAGTAAAAAAAAAAAAAGTCAGTTCAATCTTTATATATGGTGCAGACATTTCAACAGATAAATAAGAATGGAAAACCTAAACATTTATGAATTTCACAGAAGATCATAACATGATAATATAAAGTTGCTTCTTTTGACTGCTTGACTTTGTAGCGATGCTAACTTATGCTATGACTCACATCGGTGGCCATTAGCTCTTCAGCATCGTCAATAGAAGCCACTGTGGTCTCCCCCTGAGAGATGTAAGAGTAGTCATAGGGGTTTGCCGTCACCAGCAACATTTCTGCAGGAGTGAGAGGAAACAGGCTGTTTTTCAGCTTCAATTCCAAACTGCTGGTAACTGTGCATACTGTTCTGTACAATTGTAAAGCTATAAGTGCTCACCGAGTATCTCAGGTTTCTTGTTTGACAACATCTGATAGAAAATGTGGTAGTCTCTCTCAGCTTTGAGCTGAAAGGTGACACGGGACTTCTCAAGGAGATCTAAAACATACAAAACAGTTATCCTAGTAACCATTTCACAAGAAACACTTTACATGAAGGTTCCCATAACCAACAGTAATTTACTATTAGTAAACTCTTTGGGGACATACCATCAACTTTGATAGAATAAACATTAATACTAGCTAATGCTCTACTTTAGCTCATGCTTCCATATGGTGTTGTGTATGTGATGAGAACTCAAAGAAAAACATACATGTTTCAATGTCAGCAGAAGCCAGCTTTCCTCTGGTGTCAAAGTGAATTCGGATGAATTTACCCTAAAAAGGTAGGAGGACTGTGAGTTGTATTTAAACATTGAATGTATATATTTTAAGTTAACAAATACTAAATGACTTACAAATCTTGAGGAGTTGTCATTTCTGATAGTTTTGGCATTGCCAAAGGCCTCAAGAGCTGGGTTAGCCTGGATGATTTGATCCTCCAGGGTGCCCTGGCAAAATAATGAAATCAGTGTTATGGATTTTGAAGCCATATGGGGACTTTATAGTATTTTTACATCTTGTTTTTTACCACTCTACAAAGATACAAGAGCTTAAAAATAGGAACCTTAGATTGATCCTTCTTTGCACCACTGGCTGCAATGCTGGCAAAGTACTGGATGACTCTCTTTGTGTTGACAGTCTTTCCTGCACCAGATTCTCCACTGGATGGTGAAATGCACAAGGTTTGAATTTAGTGAAATCCATCAACATCTACAAATCTGAAATATGCTTTCAGAATGGCAACTTGAAAACTTTAACAATTAGACATAGTAACTACTGTTAAAATGGACACACACAGGTGAAGAAATGAAAGTTGTTTGTTGAACTGAATAACTGAACTCTGCTTCAAGTTGTGAAAGGTGCTGAACTCACGTAATCAGGATTGACTGGTTCTCTCGATCTGCAGATAAATCATAGCCACAAGGTTATTTGAATTAAAAATTTAGATTCCAACATTGCTCCAACAGCTTACATGGTATTGCCAATGTACCTGCCAACATGTACTGGTAGGCGTTATCAGAGATGGAGAAGATGTGAGGGGGAGCTTCACTCCTCTTCTTGCCTCTGTAGGCAGTGACGACCTGCTTGTCGTACACTGGCAGCCACTTGTAGGGGTTGACAGTGACACAGAACAACCCAGAGTAGGTCTGTAGAGGAACGACTAAATAAAGTTACCTTGTTTTACCATTTACCATGATGTGACAGAATACGCAAGCCCTGAAGGTATGTATGTTTTTAGACTCACGTATATCATCCATGCTGCATAACGCTCTTTGAGGTTAAACAGCACAGCAGGCTCATGAAGGAAAGTTAACATGGCCATGTCCTCAATCTTGTCAAACTTTGGGGGATTCTGTTGCATAATCTGGTCTTCTTTGAATGTGACAGTCTGATTTTTAATGAAACAGAAGAATGTATTGGCTCATATATTAGTGTCTGAGAGGTTCTGATACACTGAATACTGATGACACACACACAAACACACATACACACAATACATAATGCAATATGCAACATAATACAATTAATCAGTACAGTCTTTCAGAGGCTAAAATAAGCTCAGTTCTTGAGCTGTGGCGAAATTCAACTGGCATTTGATATTGGGGTTTATTATTTCTTTTAATGCTTAAGAAGTATGCATTTCAAGCTAACAATCAATGCCCTTTATGGTTTTATTGAAAATCTGTTGGCTTGCTCTTTGTAGAGTCTGTGTTCCAATTTATGAGACAAGGTAAAAAACATTGCAACATTAATTCACATGTGGTTTGCCTTGTGAATGCAATCCTCAGTTGACACAAAGATGGTGATCTACTGTAGATTTCTGATTTCTCCTCAACACTGACCTTCCCATTCGCAGTGTCCACAGTGACCTTGTCTCCCTCCCGGCTCACGACTGAAGCTTTGACAAACTCCTCCACTGGGTCTGGCACGAAACATTCCTTCTTCATGTCGAAGAGCTTCGTCTGGGCCTCCAGTCGCTCCTTGTCGGACTTACGTAGGAACGAAGCCGCTTCTCCGAACACTGACATCTCTGCATCCCCCATGATTAGTCTGGGAAGAGGTTTGAAAAACAAAGACTTCAAATGCGTCCTAAACTCTTTTCATCTATATCTTGCTCTGGCTCTGGCAGAAATATTATTATGTTTTGTATGTTTGTCATGTTTTGTTTTTTTAATCTCAGTAGTGTGACATTTCAGAAAAAGTATGGTTAATAACTTGCTGAAAACAAATTAAGACTTTACCTGCTGGCTCAAAGCCCACCAAAGATGAAAGGAGACCTCTGAGGCTTGTTGCTTTACCTGAAAATGACATGTCAAGGTCACATTCAAGATAGACAGCATCTTTTAATTACAATTGCAGTGCAGCATCACATTTCATTACACAACAGATTTGTCTTAAACCAAGACTGCACACAAAATAATGTTATCATGAAAATGCACTTTAGTAGGACTCACTCTACGCAAGGACAAGAGCGACGACTGTACTGTGTTGGGTCCAGTAAGGTCTCCTGTGATGAAGGGCATCAAATATATAACCCCCGCTGTGCTGCCCCTGCCCTATAAGGCCAAGGACAGAGCCATGTGGAGGTCCCCTCTCCTTGGCACCCATATCACCCATAGGTGTTGTAGCACTCAGCACCCCCCCCCCCCACACACACACACACACACAGATACACACTCCCTCACATTCTCCCTCTCTCCTACTTCAGCAGGGCTGCTGTGGTCCACAGTCAGGAATGCTGCATATCTCTCCTCTGAGTCAGTGATGTGTGTATTAGCTCTCTGATACAACAGTACTTTACATGGCATTCTTCCCTCCTGTGTGTTCCATCTCTCCCACAGTCTACAACCTGAATTTGGAAGAAGTTGGAACGCTATGTAAAATGTGAATAAAAAATTACAAATCATGTGAACCCTATTGAGAATAGTTCAAAGACAACATATCAACTGTTGAAGAAGAGAAATTGTATTTTTTTTTGGAAAATATATGTTCATCATGCCATCAACACGTCTCAAAAAGTTGGGAAAGGGACATTTTCACCACTGTGTTGCTTCACCTCTTCATTTAAAAACATTCTGTAAATGTTTAGGAACTGAAGAGATCAGTTGCTAGAGTTTTGAGAATGAAACGTGGTCCCATTCCTCCCCGATATAGGATTTCAGCTGCTCAACAGTCTGGCGACTTCTTAATATTTTTTTCCATTCCATTATGCTCCCAATTAGACAGGTCTGGACTGCAGATAGGTAATTTTAGTACCTGGACTCTTCCTATATGGAGAAATACTGTTTAAATACTGTATGTGGAAAATTAATTTCGCCAATTTCCTGAATTATTCAAGGTCTTCCCTGAAAAGATATTGTCTGGATGACAGTATGTGTTGCTCAAAACCTGTGTATATCACTCAGAATTGATTGTGTCTTACCAGATGTGTAAAATGTCCATGCCATAGGCACTAATGCACCTCCACAATAACAATTTGGATATGTTGGATAGTTGAATAGTCCTCTTTCTTACTTTAAATCTGTCCATTTTTCATGAGCTCAGGCTCCAATAGGATGGTAGTATTTCTGTATCATGTCTAAATAAAATTTCTTCTTTGCATGGTAAAGTTTCCACTTTTTCCAGTTTTGTGAATGGACCATTAAACTGTGCTCATAGACAATGGTTATCAGAAGTTTTCCTGAGCCCATACAATGATTTTCTTCACAGAAACAGGTCTGCTTTTAATGGGCCATCTGAGGTCCAAGATACCCTGGTCATCCAATATGTTGTTTAGCCCTGTGTCCTTTTTCTCTGGATTCTCTGAATATTAATGATATTATGTGCTGTTGATGATAAAATCCTCAAATCCTTCGCAGTTTCAATAAGAAACATTATTCTCATATTGTTTCGTAATTTGCACACAGATTTACACAGAGTGATGAATGACTCCATATCTTTACTTCTAAGAGACTTTGTCTCTTTGGGATGCTGTTTTTTATCCCCATTCAATTCACCTAATTAGTTGTAAAATTTTTCTCCTTTTGTTGTCTTTTTCATTGCACAACTTTTCCAGCCTTTTGTTTCCCCCCATCCCAGCTTTTTGAGACGTGTTGCTGTCATCAAATTCAAAATGTGCTCATATTTTCCATGAATAGTTTCTCCGTCAACAGGTGATATGTTGTCTTTGAACTATTCTCAATTAAATAGGGTTCACATGATTTGTATATCATAGCATTTTTTATTCACATTTTACAAAGCGTCCCAACTTGTCCTGAATTCAGATTGTATATGTTCCACTAACATGTGTCTATCACATCAGCAGGGGCGTCATGCAAGCCAAAATTCAGAGGGGGCACAATCAGGCATTTTTTTTTTTTGGGGGGGGGGGGGGGGGTGTCATGTTAGAGGGGGGCCGGAGATTTCTCCCCCTGGAAATTTTGAAATTCTGGCTAAACATACCTTGGAAGGGACAGAAATACCTTAACAGAGCAAACAGCAACCCTCATCTATCTGAGGACTAAGCTAAAGTATCTATTTTGTAAGTTAATGTAAAACACATAGGTTGGTGAAAGAACTGTAGGCCTTAGCTCAAATTCAGCTTATTAAAGTGTAAGCTCATTAAAGCATGTTTAGACACAAACATTTACACTTAGGCGTACTAGGCCTACACATGATTTTAAAAACAGTACCATTGCAGTTGTTATGATTTGATTGATATGTGACCTAAGAACAATCTTACATTTAAAAAGTTGCTAAGGTTTGACTTTGTGGCGCTCAGAAATTAAATTAGTTTAATCTTAATTCATGTGATGAAGGACTTTGAACGAAGTTTGACAGGTTTCAGTGCTGCTGAGTAAGGTTAACACTAAATATTTGAATATTTTACTAGTAATATATTTTTCATTACCATTATGGCAAGCAATAGGCTAGGCCCGTAAGTTGCTACCTGCACATCATGAGCAAGTGACCTGATAACCTAAGATATGAGCACATGAGAGAGACTATTATACTTTCTTGCCCTCTACATCACGGTCATAGCGATCCTATATAAAACAACTTTAGGCCTCCTTTTAAAAGGGTCTCCCTTTTCACTACATGGATTAGCTGCCACATACGTGAAGAGAACAAGTGGAGATTGAGAAACATCCAACGCAATGCCTTGGTAGGCCTAATGTTAATAGGTTGGATTTGGTAGTCACTGCAAATTTAACACCCTCGTTTCTATGATACTGGAAACAATTGAAACAGGAGACTGTGCCAAATATTTGTAATATGTGTAAGAGTAGCTTATGCTACGTTACACTGACACCATGTAGGCTAACGTTAACTAATGCTCTGAATTCGCGGCCAACATCAAATCCATAGTTCTAACTGATCGCCAAGTCAAAATTTCCTGGTCAACCACAAATAATTCCACTACTTTTTATTACTTAGCTAGACTATTTACCACTTCAACACCATTGACTGTAGTAAACTGTAACTGAAACAGTTCAACTGTTCAAACTGTAGCGTTAACTGTAACAGTTCACACAAGCAAAACATTGCGAGCTCAATGCGCTTGTGAGTTGTTAGGGGAACATACACAGACACCAATTTTAGGAAAAGGGCTAATGTTGACCGGTCTTCAGCTATTTTGGTACGGTTTATTACACATCCAGAAGAATGCATTTGAGTCGTTATAGGCTCTGGCTTATTATGGAGCATAATAGGAACAAAGTTATGACCAAAAAAATGATCAGGGAGGAAAAATCCGAGGGGGCACGTGTCCCCTTTATTTCAATGGGCATGACGCCACTGCACATCAGCACAGTAGACTTCCCCGCCACTCCCACTCCCTACTGTATGTCTTTATTTCCCCTTCTCTCAGATTTACATTTACGTTTATTAATTTGCCGGTCAGATCCCACCCCCCGCTCTCCTCCGTGGCTATTATAGCCTACTCCACTTGACTCGTCTGGTCTTTTCTCCTGGGAGCACCAAGGTCACATTTGTTGTCACTTTAGTGTGCAGTCGAGAGCCTGAGCACCTTTTCAGTGTGGCCATTTTTATCATGCTTTGTCTGGAGGTTTATTTATACCTCTCTCACACACACACATACGCACACACAAAATGGACACATTCCTCCATGTTTCCCTGGAGCATACTGGGATGTACTGGCTGATTGACACCTGTGTTGGGGCTAAGTGGTCAACTCATAACTTCATACTGGCACTCCCTCATTACCAGATATTTTGAGTGCCTGCCACTCAATAGTGAATGCATGCAATATTTCATGTGGACTTACCATGGCCTCTGAGAAACGTGACATGCTTCAGGTGGTGCCCTGAATGATACGTCAGCATGTCAACATATCCTGTTTTATTATTGTATTATTAATAGAAAATGCAACATTCTAATGGTTTGGAGTTAAACATTAAACTGAATGTTTTATATCCACTATGTTCCGTATGCATAGACGTCCTTAGCTGGTATCCACTAGTCAGTAATACATCTCCAATCCGATTTTCTGAATTTGAGCAAGAACGTTACTGAAAAGAAACAAAAAACCCCATCTGATCAGCTTATATATATTTATTAAACAATTATGCACTCAAGAGAAATGTAATGATGGTATGTTGCATGTAATTAGAGTGTATTTTTAAGCATGGAGTCATTTTCCATAAAGGTCCTACACCAGTATGTTGAGTATGGAAGTGATCACAGCTCAGTGTGTTGATAGTTCTCATCTAGTTATCAGGAAATGGCCAGGGCCTCTGCAAAGTTGGAGCCAACACTGTCTGCTCCCTGAAGAGGCTTTTCACAGACCTGTCACTAGCCTGTCACCGAGTAGCCCCAGCCATATCAGTGGCACTTCCTTTGGTGATTAGCTTGATAGGGTCAAGTGCCTGCCAGTGCCTCTAACCTCTCCTTGTTTGTACAATAACCTGGAGTTCATTGGAGAGCAGTGTGGTCCGACACACAGGTGAGGTAGTTTTATGAGCTGCATCTCTCTTGAATGTGTCAATCCGTGTCTCCAGCAACCTGTCTGATTAGTAAATTCTCACCATGGCCGTCTCTCAGCCATGTTGTCCTGTGTTGTTGTCAATTTGACTTACAGCCTATTAAATCTGCAGTCCCACCACAGAGACTGGACATAGTGCCAGGTAGGGGAAACAACCCGTGGGGAGGTGTTGAGCAGTTAATGGCTATCTGTACTATCCATAGTGGAAGTGAATACGGGATCCACTTGAGGGAGTCCAGACATTGAGCAGCACTGCTCCTGTGCATTCTCATATTTCTCTCGTGGGTATATGGGTCCTGGCACCAGAGATCCTTAGTCCCTCATGCCATGTCTAGTATTTTTAAACAATGTACAACAAGGCCAAATTATTACTGGTGGCTTATGGCTAAACAGGGTGGTGTCACTCAAATAGTGCTAGTGATGGTGGTAGGCTAAGTCTTTTGAATGGTGACATGTCTTAGCAGAATCTAATGTTTGTCTATCTATTTGCTTGAGCATATACTGTAAAGCACTCAGCCATTCACTTGCATCTCATCATGTTCACAAGGGGCTCTTGCTTTAAGATATTAATTAAATCATTATTTCAAAAAAACATTTTCTTAGAATACCTTCATAACTTAATGTTGTTTTTATTTATGTAAGCACAAGTCAATTATGTATTATGTAACTTCAGAAATTCTAATAATTTTATTACAGAAAGCATTTTAAGATTTTCCATTTTTTTTTTTAGCAATCATACAGGAAGTATGTTTGAAATGGAACTGTTGGGTAGAATAGCCCCAGGCATATCATTGGTACATATTTTATTACCACATGAGAGGGCAGGCACAGTTATTTCAGCATATGGACAGTGTGGAGTGTGCCTGGCTGTGCAGCTGTCCAAAATGTCCATCAGAGGACCAGCAAAAGATTAGAGGTAAAGTCTCGGGATGGTTGTTCAAAGGGAAACATTAGCTCAGCGCCGTAGAACTATAGGTCTTTTTGGATGTTTTAAAGGTGCCATGTTGCTGTGAATGTTTATCATTTTTCTTGAAGATGCAGTTATAAGGGTATATGGAAATAATAGTATTTTATTTCCATAATATTACGGTGTGTTTTATACATCCTTGTTTTTTGTTTCCTGATTGTATGTATTTGTTGTGAGTGTATGGTTATATTTGTCATTTTACCAAATGTAATTTATAAATTGTAATTGATGGCATTAAAATGATCAGAACAGACTGGAATTCTGTGAATATTGCATTTTTACATTTCAGAATTACATGAAAATAGAAACATTTTGTTTTTAACAAATGTAAAAAGACCATATTCACCTTATTTATACCTTTCTAAAGTGTTTTATGTAATGCCTTAATTGATGCAAGTGTTATACATAGTAATGACCACTCATTAACATGTTTTGTGGTGTTTAGTATACTCCCTTACAGCTTTAATGCAAACTAAAATGTTTTAAGGAATGTGTTTTAAGGTAAACCCCTAGAAAAGATGTTTTAGCATTGCATTTGGGGTAGCTTTTTGTGTTTTATCAGGCGCTTTATGTCCATTGTAGGCTATATGTCTACAGTATATTGGGATATCTTACAGGTGAATAGGCTAAAACTTATAACTAATAGATATCCCCACAAAACTTCCACAGCTGATCATTTATATTAAGTCAATATTTTTTTGTCTTCAAATCTTCAAAGCCATCATCTACTGAAATTTGCAATAATTTGCATACATTTTAAGTACAGAAAACTAAACACTGGATAAGGTCAGGTTCAAAATTATTCTTTTTTTTTATTTTGAACATATTAGAGTGAAATGTTATTGCAGTGGGTGTTTTGAATGTACTTTGAGAGATTGGCATGGTTTTATTTCAGTTAGCCTAATAGCTGGTTTGATTTGCATTGAGAGATGATCTTCTGAAATACCCATGGGCGGATTATGAACTTTCGGGCCCCTGGGCCCAGATGTATTAAGGGCCCCCCACTTATTGTCGTATATGTGGGAGGGGGGATTTGGGGGTCCTCCCCCAGAAATTTTTTAATTTGTTTTATGTGATTTCCTGTATTCTGGTGCATTTTGGGGAAGGCCAATACTAAATTCAATCAGATTTATAGCCTACATCCTGATTTGTTGATATTGAGGCAATGATTCCATGCAAAGGCTTGGGCTTCAGGGCCCCCTGACCCCTTGGGCCCCTGGGCCTGGGCCCGGTAGGCCCGTGCAGTAATCCATCCCTGGAAATACCCTATGCCAATCATGAGATATGGTGAAGGGTATGTGATGATGTGGGGCTATTTTATTTCCAAAGGCCAAGGGAACTTTATCAGGATGTATAGTATCCTGGATCCATAAAATAACTTACCTTTAAAAATAAAAATCTGCCAGCCTCTATGGGAATTTAACACAGGGGTGTGAATACTTATGACTCCTGTATTTTAAGGAAGAACATTTATTTGTTTATGATACATTATTCATTCACAAAGAAAACTGGTGTCCTTAAAGGTTGGATACTTCCTCATGTTTAACTTAAACCATTAAGATCAATTTCCAAAAGATGATTTTATATCCTATTTTTAGTCAACTTTAGCATGGGTCCAAAAACGTATATGAGGCTAACTATAACATGAATTTTGAACAAATTTATGAGGATATTCTCACAAATGGAGAGTTTAGGAATTTCGGGAATAATATTTCACTAATATGTCATAAGAATTTTTTAACCTGACTTTATCTAATATTAAGTTACATTTATCTAATAATAAGTTACATTTCATTAGATAATGGCTCATTTACATACATACATCATATTTCAGAAAACTTACAATACAAAAACATATTGACATAATACAAATAATCAACATAATAGACATAAAAAGGGTGATAACATACAAAAAGATACTACAAATGTAATGCTTCTTATCACTTATTTCAGGGTACCCCCAGAATTGTCAGACCTAAATTTAAGACTTTTTAAGACCTTTTTAATACCACTTCAGATGAAATGTAATACCTACATCGCACCCATTCGGATAGAATAAATAATATCAAAGGTAAGATTAAACCTCAAATAATTACTATTTAAGTGTTTGAACATGCCAACATGAACATGACAGCAGTGCAGTGGCAACGCAAAGATTTGTCGCGGTATTAACGTGACAATGTCCTGTTTCATGGACAAATTTACACGGAATAGAACCTAGTTGATTTCAGGGATTAAAGTGAAAAAAAAAACTTTTTTCAGGCCATAAGTCATACGTTGTTCATATCTACCTATAGAGATAGCACCCCTTTTGCGGTCGCGACCTATTGGTTTTTAATGTAGGCCTACAAAAAGATGCAAACAGCAAAGTAAAGCACCAAATAAACACCAAAACGAGGCTACAGGGTACTCTTAAGTTACTATATAATTAATGCCACCTACAGGTGAATGCATAGAACATAACAATATGGTTTGTGTACCCTGTAGCCTCGTTTTAGCCGCCAATGGCCGCCATGTGAATAAGGCGAATTGAGAGTGTTCTTGATTGAGATTGAGTTTTCCTGATGAACAAAACAATATTTCAATACCATCCCTGACCATTGCTGATTAGCCATTGCTGTTCTTTTCTACTGCAGCAATATTGTAGCAAGGCTTTAACTTACACTCTTATTTAATTACTTCAGGCCAAAAGTATTTAAAGGGAGATTTTTTTTCTTGTTAATATGCAATTCAACACCAAGTAAAATCTATAAAATCAAGTTTGCAAGACTTCACATTTCCTCATCAAAGTAACGAATCAGAACAGTCTAGATATTGTTCATATTTCCATTTGTTGCCTCATCCGCATCTAATGAAAACATGGTAATTTTGAGTTTTACAGACAACTCAGTTTTCCAATGAGCAGCAATACTGTGTGTGCTCATGCAGGAGGTCTGCGCATCTGATAACGACAATCTGGAGAGAGGTGCTTTTGTCTTCAGCAACAGATTGTATAAGGTTGACAAGAGGTTGCGGTATGGTGAGGGACAGGTCGTGTTGCGCTATGAAAGAACATGCGTAGCCTAGGCTACTTAGCGCAAAAACGGTCAGCCATAGATAAACGTAGGCTACACAAATCATGACGCTAATATGCGAGGTTCTGGTAGCCTACTGGTTATGGTTTTGTGCTATACATTAGTAATAGCAAAGTTTTAAGTTGACTATTTTAATTGCATGGTTATTTTTTGTCAACATACGCTCACAACCTACTGTCGTTAAAAGTGAGGCCTAAGCAAAATAGGCTACAAGGCTGTCTGCGCGTCATAAACACGACTGATCCCCTTACTCAACATAAAATAATAATGTCGCGAACTGTTAACACGCTCAGTCAAAACCTTCCGTCGCAAATTGTGAAAAACATTGTTGTAGCCAACGTGTCAAAACAGACGGAAGGCATAGGTTTATATTGCGTCACTTTACACATAATGTTAGTTGCATTGATTAAAAACTGTAACAATAATAGTACATCGGGTGGCATAGCAGGCTATCTGTGCAAGTCATAGGTGACACCCAAAATGAATGACCTCCCCTGACAAGAGTTCGCGATAGTAAGAAATTGTCTACATTGATGCATGGAAAGAACACAGCTTCCGAATTCGCACATAGAGCTCACAATAGCATATCCAAAAAAGTTAAACGAATTGGGCAACCTCGTCAGCCGTCTCGATTGTGTCAGACCGTCCTCCAGACGTGTTCTTTTTTTTTTTTTAAGCAACCGCCCCAGGTCAATGAGACAAGCGTGTAGCTACAACATAAACAAAGCGAAACTCATGGCTGACGTATCTTCTTGAGCGATCTCTGATTGAGACACAGAAAGTTCTCAAGAACACTATTAGGTCTTTAAACATTTACCATCACACACATTCATTCATCGGACCTAATATTTGTAGTTGCCTTAAAAAAAGGAAAAGAAAAGGTGATAGACCCCCCCCCCCTCCTATTTTTTTTTTCTCACCGGATCTGCGTCGATCTCAAATATGACATTTCGTAAAATCAAATTGCTTGTCACGCTACGTGAGGATATTAGACTAAATCTACTGATCATTTGAAAAATTAAGACCTCCGTGAAAAAATCCAGACTTTGAGGTGAAATTCAATACTTTTTAAGGCCTTAATTTAGGAAAATGAAATGTAATACTTTTAAGACTCCGCGGGTACCCTGTATTTTCTAACTCTAGGGTGGTATACTTTGCCAAAAATCACTATGAGACTTATTTCCCTCAGATGGTACCAACCAACCCCTCTTGCTCAAGGACTACAAGTGAAACGCACAGTGTGATTGAGTATACATTCAGAGAATTCTTTGAAGCCTGATTTTTGCTGTTAAAAAATATTGACTGAATGCTTTTTCCAAGTTAAACCATTCAATAAATAAAAACAATATTGTCATACCCCAAAAGATTCCTGTGCAAGTCTCTTATTTAATATGTTGATGGTGGTGGAATGAAGGGCACAAAGTACATCACAATTGTGTAAAAAGTGGAGCAGGGAAAAGGGATGATAAGTAGGTTTTTAAGCTCATTGTTTGAACGGTCAGTTTTTTTTTAACACTCAGGCTAGGTTTTGAAGACAGATGAAACTGACAGTTGTTAGATATGTACAGCCTCAAGGACAACAGCTGAGAGAGGCTCTGCATTCTTTTTGAGCAACCATTTCTCAACACACTCCACATGTCTCATGGGGTTCAATGCCGCCATGTAGAATTACCAGAAACCTGAATGTAAACACCGATGAATAAGAATCTGGCTTTGATGTCTGTCCATGTCAAAAAAACACTAAAGCTTAGCTATGTTATGATCAGGGGTGTAGTGGAGGCTAAACGCAAGTAAACACAGTTTATCCACCTCTGAGATTTCAGAAACAGAGTTTATCCACCTCTTATTAAAGTTTATCCACCTTTCAAAAGAGTTTATTCACCAATTGGAACTTTTAACATTCAAAAATCACTGTATTATCCACATTCACATGATGCCGCCATGTTCTAGTCAGCTGAGGCAGCCAGTCCATGAGCTACTGGCTGATAAATTCGATTAAAACATTCTAGTTGGATGGATCTCAGTGACTGTACTTCACATTTGCCATGGCCTCTCCTCTTTGCTATGTTTTCTTTGTTTAGGTAAAGTAAGGAGGCAATGTGTCTCAGCACTCTGAATTCTGTGCAGTGGCGTATTATGCCCAGTAGGGGGCATCAGCCTTTAGGAAGACAGAAGATGTTTCAGGTTCCAACAAGTGCAATACTATGACTGGGAGATAAAAGCCACTAATGACAACGTTACGTTTTTCTGTTTTTCTATCCTGCCAAGAAACTTTGTATATATATATAGGTTACTGTCCCAGATCAGTTGCAAAAATACACAACTGATTCTGAAGGACAAAATATCAAAACTTATTTTTATCTGATTAAAATGTGATCTATATATGATATCACATTTAAAAACTATTCTGTTTTCCCACCTGCTGCTGTACATCAATTTTCCAACAGATGTCAGCAATAGCAAGGGCTGGTAGGGGAATGATGACTGAGAGGAAATCAGCGAGTATGTCAACATAATAGCTAGTAAGATTAGTCTTCAAATAACTCTGCAGTTATGTAAAAACAGAAGTGGAAAGTCACTTCAGTCATCAGCCATGACAAAAATCTGATGACAGTGTGTTGAAAAGAAACACAGCTATGTATTTTGTATATTAATATATGTAGTAGTATTGTAGTAGTATTGATTGATACCATACGATACCAAAACAAAAAACAAATGCAAAGGTATCACTTTGGGTAAGTGGGTAAAAAAACAAATGGTTCATTTCCACATAAAAAAAAAACTAACAATAGACAAGACTATGCCCTTATACATGAATATAATTAGCAGGTTTGTTTGCAGATGAAAACTGCATTCACACAAAAATTGTGCAAAATGAGAGAACTATGAAAACAAGCTTGTGCTTGTGTTTTGCTGCTGCTGTTAGTGCCTGGACGACTTTTGCATTTGCGCTTGCAAAGTAGTAGGTCTGGGCTGGGTGAGTCGCATGTGATTGGGTGGAACAGAGGGAAGGCATTGTTTAGGACAACTGTTAGGGTGGATAAAGGCATAAGGCACCAGGGAGGCTCCAGTGATTGGCAGAAACAGGCCTGGACATCAACAGCTGCGTCTAAGAATGGAGAGAAGCGAAGTTACAGAGCTTCACACAGATACTGTACAGAGGTTAGATCTAAATTTAGATAGAGCCCCATTTACTGTATGTCAGTCATCCGATATTTATATTCCTCATGCCACTACTCATGTTATGAGCAGTGTAACATCTTTCTAGTATTTTCCGAATGAAGATTTCCCATTCATTTTCTGCTCTACTGTAGGAGTATAAATGTATTCTGACCAAAAGCATTTTAACATGTTTTTCTGTTTTCACTGGATTTGTAAACCACGCCTTTGCTTCAAGTCTTATTATTCAGCAATTATTAAGGACATTTAAGGGTTTTATGTGCTTGTGTAAGATATGCATCTCAACACACAGAAAATGGCAGGAAATGTCAGTCACTGTATGACCTCTGACCTTTGGAGACAGAATGTGACACCTGCAGTGTGGGGCTACACTGGAGGCGCGAACATGTGTCTTTTTCTGTTACTGCCCGAGAGTGGGCTCTGGGGGTGGTTAGAGGTCTGTAGTAGGATGGCCGTAGTGAGCGATATGCCCTAACTGTGCAGAGAGTCCAGGGGCTGTGAATGAGGGTAAAGGAATTGTTCGAGGAGCTGAAGCATGTTGGATTTGTGATCCCCGCCTCTATGGTAAACTGGAATATTAAACAGCAAGTGGATTGACCGTGGGAGGTGACCACTGGGAGGACAAACTTGTGGCTGAGAAGAGGAACCGAGGTGGAAAGTGAGCAGTGCGTGTGTGAAGGTCAGCACAGACATCTGAGATCTGGAAACAGAGACAAAAAAACACTTGAAATAACCAGGAAGTACTTGTCTCAAGTTTGCCTGCGGAATTGATGCTGATAACAGACTGTGAAATGTGAAGCATTCAAAAAGATTTATGTCAGTGTATGGTCCTTTTCCATAAGCTACTGGATCGTAACTTCTTAATGCCATACTAAATTCTGATTCTATGACTGCTTCTGTTTCCTTGTAACACACATTTTGGAGATTGTTTATTTTGTGGATTCACACGGCCATTGAATTCCATCACTGTCTGCACTTTTTGTGTGAAAACCTTTGGTGGAAGTTAGGGTATAGCAACCTTCCCAGAGTATTTCAGAGTATCAAAGGTTGTTTTCATTTCTGAAATACAGATGTTTCTGAACTCTTTCCTGGTGGTCATAACTGACCTGGCAGCTGGTCTCCTTGGTCATGCCTCAATTCGCCGCCATTTTCATTTGTTGATGTCGGGCCTTGTCATATTTGGACCTGCACTGAGCATGTGGGTCTCCCCATATAGTGTTTTTGCAAAGAAGACACATTTCCTATACAGGTGAGGACAACATAACACATGCAGTCCATTATTGGTGTCAATATCCTTAGCTACACAGGGCTATTATGAAGACCAAATGTATAGTTGTATGGTCATTAAACTATTGGACTTGGCAACAGCCAGCCACACTGCATGAATGAAACGAGTGAGCTCTTCCAATTAACAGAGGTTTGACTCAGACTGACTCAGCTTACGCCAAATTTTGGTAGGCCTGTCATATTCAAAGCTAGATACTCTGTAACATGAATGTTGAGAGCTAATGAGGCCTGCCTTGCATCTCTTTTTCTTTTCTGTAAAGAATGTTTCTGCGGTCAGCATTGGGATGGACCTGTGTGTTTGTGGGTTCCTTCGTCTTCCTCCTCTCCTTCTCCGTCCGCCGCTCCCTCACCCTCTCCCTGCGCCACCTCTCACGGCTGGCCGTGGCTGGAGGCCTGTGGCAGGGCTTCCGGAGAGTTCTGAGCGTGCTGGAGAACACCACTGGTAGCTGCTACGAGCTCCTCAGCGAGCCCCTGGAGGGTAAGACGGCAGCGGCGCCGGGGGACAGCGCCCAACCTCTGCTGCTGCTGCGGGAGGGGGAGAGCAAGGCGGCCTGCCTGAACGCGGGCATGCTGTGGCGTGGCTACGAGGTCTCGGAGGACACCTTCCTGCTGTGCCTGTGCTGCCTGCTGCTGGCCGAGGAGATGGCCGTGTTCGGGCCCTACCTGAGACTGGGCGGACCCTCGGGCGGGCCGATGCGCATCATCTTTCTCCTCTGCGTGCTGCTGCTCAGCCTCTGGATCTTCTTGCTCCTATGCCTGCTGGCCTACTTCCCCCTGTTCCCCACCCAGCTGCTGGGGGGGGCCCTGGGGTGCCTGAGCTGGCGGGCACTCTACCAGGGCTGGTATCGGCTCGGGCCCAGTTGGTACTGCCCAGGAAGGCCAGGCGTGGGACTGCTGACCACTGAGAAGAAAGATGAGGATGGGAAGCCTGTGGAGCCAGAGCAAGCAAACAATGCAACGCTCAAATAGAACTGTACAACTTATTAACTGATGGCCCACTTCGATTGTCAAGCCAGTGGTACAATAAAGCTGCTATGTCCACTGTATTTTGAACTGGTTTGTTCCGTTGTTGGTCTTGGGTAAATGCTTGGTAATGAAAGCGATACGACTATCAACACCTAGGATGTACCAACAGTAAATTAATATGCCATGGTCTTTTGACATTAGGAAGAAGGGCAATGTATTCAGATGACAGCGACTCAGCAAAATGGCATGTCTGCAGCATCACCGAGTGATCAACAGCTGAAACTGTACATATGCTGAGGGTTTTACAGCTTACAACCTACAATCTATTGTGCCTGAACAGCCTAGCTAATCACTACAGCCCCTATCAAATAAGCACAGAGTTGCTTTGTAAAGAGTGCATAGCCATGTCACTTCACTAATTTCTCTTGGTTCAATTTTGATCCGTATGCATGCTAAGGAAATGAACAGCCATTATGGAGATATATTTTCAATAAAGGAACAAAAAAGCTACAAATAAATGAATATGAAAGTGTTTTTAATAATGTTATTCACCAATCAATGTTTGAATTTTATTACAAAAATATCTTCAAAATGCAATAAAAATAACACAAAACAGCATGACTTCATGAGGAAAAAAGAATGTTTTAAGGGGGAGGGAACACATAAGCAAGATTTGGGCTGTCTGACATTTCACATTTATGTCCAAATGTTGGTCGTATAAATATAAAATATCAGCCAGACATTACCACTTACATCATGAAAGGCAAAGAATGTCTTTACAGCTAAATCCACTGTATGTCTATCACAATACTCCAGTCACAAAAGACATGCTTGTGTATCTCAAAAATTACATCAAATTACCATATTTGTCTTCTCTGAAGGAAATAAAAAATATTACACACAGAAAAAAAAAAGATAAACCACTGATGTTTGCACTGCATTGGGGGCAACCAAAATCAGGCCATTTCTGATCTACATCAAGAAAAAGAATAAAGAAAACTTTACATACATTACTCAGGGCTAGAATATGCTCACAAACATGTTGATGTTTGATGCTCAATCCAAATAATAATAATAATAATAATAATAATAAAAAAAAAACTGGATATTGTTTGGAAAGTGTGCCGTGCTCGGTTGCATTTAAAAAGGGATGATTGATAAAAAGAGCGGCACCGGTTTCAGGACAGAGGCTATAGTACAGGGGACACATCATGAGCTGGCTGCCGGGATCTCGGACGTGATGTTGTCCAGGGGCTGCCAATGGCAGCTCATCAGAGAGTCATAGAGCTCCTCGCTGCGCTCCATGAACTGCCGATTCAGAGTGTCCACATCCATCTGGGGGTTGGGGTCTGGAAAGGACAGACACTCTGTTAGAGGACAACAGACCTAGCGGACATTACATGGGCTATTATTAGTGGCAACATGAGGGCAGGCTTACCCTCGGCATTATCCTCTTCACCTTCGTCTATGGATTCCTGTGACTGCTGCAGCAAAAGGATGGAACACAAACAGGATCAGGGATGATACAAAACAGACGAGACATTACATTTTCTGATGTGCACAGCACATACAGTGTAAGTTCTTCCCAGTGTTATACATCAGCTGTTATTAAATGTAGAGGTTCTAAATCTGGCTTGCCTCCAGTTCCCAAGTTAAAAAAAGAGCAAAGATGGTAAAATAAGCCTGCACAAACCAACTGTTGGTTTGCATCATGAGTGGACTCGCACATCTTTGGGCAGGCATAGCAATAATTCTTGTTACGTCATATTTCAGTTATATTCATTATTTACAGACCATTTGTTTTTGGTCATTTCTTGTTAAACTCTTAGGGAATCTTAAGATGAAACGGTTAACCATCCCTAATAGCAAATAAACACCATGTAAATAATAATAATAAACCACACCCTTAGCATCAGAGGTGGAAAGTATCGAAATACATTTACTCACGTTACTATATTGAATAGTTTTTCTGTGTATTTTGTATTTTTTAAAGTAGTTTATAAAATTGGTATTTTAAATTTTACTTGATTACATTTTGAGTGAAGTATTGTACTTCGCTACATCAAAAATCCCATCCGTTACTTGAGTAAAAAAAAAAGTTAAGACTAACGAAAACAGAAAGGGAGAGAAAAAAAATCGCGCCCTACAACAGGACATGAATCAAGCTGGCGCCATGCAGTCTTTCTGAAAGTGATGGAGTGACTGTGATGGAAAGTGATGGCCTAACCTATAAAAGTGTACAGTATTTTCCGCTATTTCAATGGGTTGTCTCAGTTCGTTTTAGCACTAATGATTGCGGAGATAGCCTATTCAAGCAAACACCATGGGATTTCGTGTTTTGACGTTTGTGCTCACCTTTCTTTGGAAAGAAGTTTATTAGTCGTTTCCCCTCATTTTGATGTCTATTTTTCCTGTTTCGGCCTTTGTTTTTGGTAACCTGACTTGGCTTTATTGGAGAAAGACATTGCACCAGCAGCACAACAATTAGCAGTCCACTACTAGCGATGCTCAACTAAATAAACAAAAGATAGACTATCGTGCAGGCGGACTAAACCATTTAGCTCTTTATCAAGGGAGAGTGAGAGTGACCTTAGACAGTTTTCACTATGTTTTGTATACAAAATCCAGTCAGTCCTGTCATTTTGACATTTAATTTGGAAGTTAAAATATTCAGGTAAAATAAATATATGGTGGAAATAAGTATTGAACACTTAATTTTTTTTTCAGTAATTAGCCTGAACTTCATAGGGTTAGGGTTAGTGAGTCTATTCAAATTTTTCACCACACATTATATTAACACATATAAAAAATCCAAACATAACAGTTATGTGTAATAAAGTGGAATGACACAGGAAAAAAGTATTGAACGTGCCTACTGAAATTTCTTCAATACTTGGTGGAAAAGCCTTTGTTTGTAATGACAGCTTCAAGACATTTCCTGTATGACAAAACTTATTAGTCGCAGTATCAGGTGTGATTTTGGCCCATTGTTCTAAACAGATTCCAGAGGTCCCTCTTGTGAATCCTGATCTTTAGTTACTTCCAGAACGGTTTAATTTAATTGAATTGGCTGCCTTCAAGTCTTTCTGGAGCTTTCTCAGAGTGGTCCTTGCCCTTGGAATTGACTATCCTTCTGACTCCCTGGTCAGAAATATTGCGAGGAGATCCTGTGCATGGCCGGTTGATGATGCAGTGATGTTTCTTCAACAATGGCTCTCATGCTGCTTACTAGAAGATTCTGAAGTTTTGAAATGCATCTGTAACCAGTTTCATTGATATGTTTTGCAACAATAAGGTTGCAAAGGTCTTGGGAGAGCTTTTTGCTTTTATCCATCATGAAATGTTTCTTGTGTGACACCTTGGTAATGAAAAACCTTTTTATAGCCCATCAATATGTAGGCTACTAACCAAGCTTATATTAATTTGCACAGATAGAAAGGATAACTACTCTCTAACTACTTACAGATTCCAGCTCGTTCATTCCCTTTCCTTGCCTTAGTGCTTTTTCTTAACGTGTTCAATACTTTTCCCCTATGTTATTCCACTTCATTACACATGACTCTACTTATGGAGTTGTTTGGATTTTTTATGTGTGGATTACCTAAGTTATTGCTAATGCCTGGTGAAAATGTTGTGCCGCCCGTATTCCACTTTTCAAGGGCCCTCTCCTCCATTGGGGCCCTATATTTCCCACTTTCCCCAGTCTGACGCCCTTTAATGTGCTGAACCTTCTGCTCGTTTCCAAATCTAAAAAAACTCTCTGCAACTCAACATTGGCCTGCCTCAGCTGCCTGTGAGAGGCATTTCAGTTGTGCTGGATTACTGTTCACTGCAAAGCGATCAAGGATGAGTGCAACTAACTTTGAAAATCAACTACTGCTCAAACTTAAAGGAGAACTCACATTTTTTCACATAGATCTCCATTTCTCAACGTCACGGAGTAGTCGGTATGAACAAAACTAAAACAATCGGTTTTACCTAGCTCGAGTTGCTCCAGCTACAGCGCTACACACTGGGAGCATGAATATTGCTGTCTTAGCTGCTGGCTGCAGCAACCCGAGCTAGGACCAAAGTCCTTTTAGGCAAGTCCCTCCACTCGGCAGGCCATATTGCAACGCTTTTTGGGCACTTATCGTGCATCTATTTCAGCAGAAATGCGTGTGCGTAAGGCTTCACGACACCAATCTTGCTCCAGCGGCAAGATCACAACAGATGATTGGCACGATGTCTTCACAGCACACCACATGATTGGCTCAATGTATTTTACAACACACCACATGATTGGCTCAATGTATTCACATGTCGACGTTTTGCCGTGGAAGGGTTGTGATGTGTAGACAACTGCCATATTGGCGTTACAAACTAACCCCATGCATTACTATGGAGGATTTTTTGAGTGCTATATCTCCTCATTTGAAAGTCTCTGGTAAAACTGGTTGTTCTGGTACCACCCCCCCCCAAAAAAAAAAGTAACTAAGTAACTTTTACTTAAAGTACATTTTAAATGAACTACTTTTTACTTTTACTTGATTACAGATTCAGTTCGGTATTTTAACTTGTCCTTGAGTAATATTTAATCAAAGTATTGGTACTTTTACTTGAGTACAATATTTTCATACTTTTTCCACCTCTGCTTAGCATAACAGGACCTAGAAGATCTTTTAGCAGCACAGGGGGACAAAATACAAACATAACGGTACTGTTAAAGCCACACCAGTCACCAGACAAGAAAACTTCTTCACTTTAGAGTCCTGAAATGTAAGTGATATGCTGATATGGTAAGTGATTTAAACCGCAGGTTTAAAACGGTACAGGGGAAAAAGCAGGATATCAACACTATCACTACTACAATGCACAGTCTGTTGCACGACTATAGCAGATGAGCAGTTCTTACCTCTGCGGGAGGCTGCATGTCTGGGGGCATAGGGGGCATTCCCATGGGCGGAGGAGGCATCATCCCATGCGGTGGCATTGGTGGAGGGTTGCCATAAGGGTTGTAGCCATAGTTTCCATAGCTGTTGTACTGATCGTAGCCCCACTGTGGGTAGTAGTTCTGGTAGGGCTGCTGATAGTACTGTTGCTGGTAGTTGTTGTAGTTATGATTTTGATTGTGATAGTTGCTGGACTTGTTGCTAGAGGAAAATATGAGGGCTGAATTAGTTTGGTTGTCAAGAATTGTCAAGTGCTTCAGTGACAGATTTCAGTGCTTTTAATCTTCAGGCCTTTTAAATCGGTTTATTGCATTCTAAATGCATCACAATACATTGTACAATAAGACTACTCCTTCAGGTCCGGTGAGTGGGAAAGTAAATGAAGCTTAAAGCTTAATTTGCCATATGAATCTGCCATATCAATGCAAAATGAAAAAGTCTATGTTGGCTGTGCTTAACCAATCAACATGAAAGTATGTTGCTCGTGGTGTCTATGTGCAGGGAAAACACCTTACCCACAACCCTAACACAAAAAGTTATATAGGAACTACATTAAGTCCCTACAGTGCGAAAAGTCTTAGAAACTACAGATGAAGGTGCTTATTGTAAACGTGCTAATTATCAACCATCTCGTTCAAAAATTCTAAAACCACAATGTTTTTTAATACTTCAAAATAACATTTGCTAAATGAACCTTAACTTTTTCAGTAGCCATAGGTGTGTAGATTTGAACAAAATCTAGTTTGGTTCTTCAAGTTCAAAAGTTTAATTGTCACATATACTTTGCAATACAGTGAAATGCTTGTGCCAC
Source organism: Alosa sapidissima (assembly GCF_018492685.1). Taxonomy (NCBI): domain Eukaryota; kingdom Metazoa; phylum Chordata; class Actinopteri; order Clupeiformes; family Clupeidae; genus Alosa; species Alosa sapidissima. The sequence goes on along the minus strand of NC_055957.1, from coordinate 51,426,218 downwards.
AAGTTGCAGGGGGTAAAAAGGGAGGTCTAAGAAGCACAATGGTGCCATATAGGCAATAAACAGTATAGGGAGTGGGGCACCATAAAAAGAACGAGACATATGTGCTGCTAAGCATGCACAGACACCCAAACACACACAAGCACACCAGTCGACATGCACCCATTAGAAAGCCTACATAGAGCTTCTGTGCATACATATAGACCACAGACATATGGACCACATACCTACATAAAGACTGCATACATGTAAAAGACAACATACATACATGTAAGACCATAGACCTACACTGACCTGCAGGCCCCTAATGACCTGCAGACCTGATTTAAAAAAAAAAAAAGGCGGCATTATAAATATATATATATATATATAAAATTTCTGTGATACATAAGGTACCATATTGATGACACAAGCAATTATATTAAGAATGTTCATGATTTCAAGTCACTGTCCATTTAATATTCCAATAGCCTGGGGAAAGAAGCTGTCCTTAAGACGTGTTGTGTGTGAGGTAATGCTCCGGTAGCGTTTACCAGAGGGGAGTAATGAAAAGAGAGGATGGGCTGGATGATTGACATCCTTGATAGACTTTGCTCTACTCCTGCAGCGTACAGGGTAAATCTTTTGTAGTAGAGGAAGGTCGGCCCCAATGATTCTGGAGGCAGACCGGATTGTCCTTGTTAAGAGTTTGAGATCCTGGGCAGACAGATTACCTAACCACACTGTGATACAACCAGTCAGTATACTTTCAATGGTGCATCTGTAAAAGTTTATAAGAGATGTTGTATCCACCCCAAAGCTTTTAAGTCTCCTAAGAAAGAACAGTCTCTGTTGGGTTTTCTTAAGAATGCAGGTTGTGTCGAAAGACCATGATAGGGAGGAAGTGATCTGTATTCCCAAGAACCGGAAACTGTCGACTATCTCCACAGGTGAGTCATCAAGGCAGAGTGGTTTGTGAATGCACACGTTCTTCCTGAAGTCAATGATGATCTCCTTGGTTTTGTTGACGTTCAGGAGAAGGTTGTTATTGTGGCACAATACAGACAGGTCTCACCTCCTGCCTGTAGGAGGACTCATTGTTGTTACTGATGAGGCCCATCACGGTTGTATCATCTGCAAACTTGATGATGCTGTTGTTCTCATGTCTTGCCTTGCAGTCATGTGTAAAGAGACTGTATAACAGGGGACTGATACAGCAATCCTGGGGGACTCCTGTGTTGAGTACCAGAGTGGATGACGTCAAATCGCCTATTTTCACTGACTGTGGTCTGTTAGTCAGGAAGTCCAGCACCCAGCTACAAATGGAACTGCTAAGGCCCAGATCTCAGAGTTTTAGCACCAGTCTCGATGGTACCACTGTGTTGAACGCAGAGCTGTAGTCTATAAACAGCATCCTGACATAGGTGTTTTTCCTTTTCCAGATGGTTTAGGGCAGTATGCACTGCGATTGAGATGGCGTCATCCACTGATCTGTTGTGTTTGTATGCAAATTGTAAGGGGTCCGGGGGGGGGGGGGGGGGGGGGAGACATGAATTGATGTAGGCTACAACCATCATCAACCATCAAACACTTCATTACTACTGACGTCAGTGCAATTGGTCTGTAATCATTTAAACAAGTAGCTATGGTTTTCTTTGGTATGGGTATAATAGTGGTGTTTTTAAAGCACTTAGGCACATAGCGCAGTTTGAGAGACGGATTGAATATATCTGTATAGACTTGACAGCTGTATAGCGCACGTCTTAAGGAGCCTAGAGGGGATACCGTCCGGGCCAGCAGCTTTGCGCGCATTCACTCTTTTAAAAGTTTTGCTCACCTTAGCCACAGTGACTTGTAGGATGGCATCGTCCTCCTTCACGTCATCCGCCGTTTTCGCTTAGCGAGCATAGAACGAGTTTAGCTCCTCCGCTAATGAGGCGGGGGGGTCCTTAAGCGTTGCTGATGTTGCTTTGTAATTCGTCAACGCCTGCATACCTTTCCAAAGTCGACGGGGATCACTGATCTTACCGGGGCTTTTACTGCCTGATGTATCCGATTTTGTTTACCACGCTCTGAGTTTAGAGCTGGGCTGGTGGGTGCCTATTCCCAACCTGTCTCATGGCACATCAACGGTTAGCCCGAGAATTCTCGTCGCAATTCAAAATTCCACTGGAGCTCCAAGTGGATTTGTAAACGCAGCCTTACAACACTGTTTAAAGCTCTTTGAGTCACGGTAAAATGTAATTTGTACATAGCTAGGTACATAGCTAATTTAGATACACTTATGGTGTGGATGCTTGTGTTTCTTTAGGAATCCGCCGTCTTCGTTTGTATAGAAATTAATATTAAGTGACACATACACGTAAGAGGTTCGACATACGTGACTGTTGGTAATATGTGACGTTCCGATACCTCTGATAAGTCTCAGCTCATCAGCTCCTGCTGTCTAACATTGTGTCCTGTGGCATTTTCATCAAGCCTGATTTTAATGGCTGACTACAAATTACATTATCATTACTGACTCGGAATACAAAAAATCTTCAATGAGATTTGTTGAATGAATAAGATAGCCACATGCTACATCACACCGTGTAAACAACAGAGATATGTTGTGTTTATTTTGCAGTCAAGTTCATAACTTTGATGTGCAGAGAAATCAAGATGGATGCAGAGTATTAGGCTAGGGTCACACTGCAGGTTTAAATGCTCAAATCTCAATCATTTTGGCTCAAATCAATTTTTTGTGTGGCTGTTCACATTGTTTTTATGAAATGTGGCCAATATCAGACTCCTACCCCCAGGAAGGACTGGTGACAGTCCTGAACTGACCAGCATGCCCAAAACAACAAACGAACACATGCACAGCCCACAGCTAGCCTGACTGACTACCTTTGTATTGCTCATCCATTTCTACCGAGTGAATGCCATAACCCACATCAGAGAGTGTGCTCCCAACTTCTCTGGTGCTCCAGTGAAGTGTTTGGAATTCCACCAGATCTCTGGATTCACAGAATATCTCAATCATGCTATGTATTACAGACAATGAAATCCCCATATCCCTATATTTTCGATTTCAGATTGAGTGGCACTATTCTTAGATTGTTTTTTCCCTTTCTTTATCGTTACACAACTTTCACAACCTTTTGTTACACCCCCCTTCCATCTTTTTTGATGACATCAAATTCAAAATGAGCTTATATTTTCCATGAAAGACTCAAAATTGGCACTTTCAACATTTGATATGATGTCCTTTTTGTGATTATCACATTCTACTTTTATTCACATTTTACACAGCATCCAAACTTAGAAACTGAAACAGAATATGGTGTGATATCCCTTCCAAATTCGCTGCTGTTTCGTTTATGTTGCATGAAGAAACACTTTCAGTGTATCAGGAATTACTTTGTAATGACGTGACATGTGCGTAGGCTATTATATTGGTCTTGAATATCTCATTGTTCATACTTGGGTTTGTGTATTGAATATTGTCAGGAGTGGTAGATACATGATCTTAAAAGCTTGGCTTACAAGAGCTACCATAGGTTGTACTATGTGCTTGGAAAGCTAGGGTGAGAGGAGTATTCAGTGGGTTGCAGTCAGTGATATCACTGCTCGATTGGAGAATTTCACATGCAATAGCGACAGAACCAAGAATCAAAAGTTCACAGACGGTATAGGATATAATGTGCCAACATGATTTAACAGAGATAAAGAGAGTCAATAAAGAGAGCTTGTCCAAGTCATTTACCAACTAAACGGCAAGTTTAAGAAGCTTCTTTGACTTGATTTAGAGAAGTCACATCATACCTCTTGTTGACAGCGATGCTTATCCTGATGGGCTTTCCTCCCAGTCCAGAGGCATTCTGAAACTCCTCCAGGGCTTTCTTCTGCTCGCTCTCATCGCCAAACTTCACAAAACCGTAGCCTCTAGAGGATCAAACACAGCACTGAGCCATCAGCCTCGCTTCCCCCTCACAGCATGCCGTATCATGCAAAATAAATACGTAATTTGTAAGAAATAAAAATTAATTATATGGTAGAACTGAAACTTTTTTTTTACTTTTAATATGAAGTAGCATCACTTCAATTGTGAGTTGCTCTTGCTTACCCTATATGGGGAAAACAATAGTTTTAGCAGATTTGTCATAACTGTGACACCACAACCATGTAATTCTCTGTCCTCGTTTTCCAAAAGGAGGGAATAAAACAGGAGTTGAAATGAAAGAAAACCATAATTAAACATGGCAGCAGACATGAGACTTGAGAATGAGACAATATTTCAAGATATTGCTGGGGCTCCCAATCCTTGATCCATGTCATAGTGCAGTCACCAAAACTGACTGTCTTGGTCACAATCACGGGATGGACCAGAAAAGTCTATGGGCAGATGTGTCAGTGGAGAAAGGGACCTGGCATACCTCGAGTTCCCATACGGGTCAGTGACGACTTTGGCCCCTTTGCATGATGTGTACTTCTTCAAGAAAAACTGGTGAAGCTGGTAGTCGTCGACTTCAGAGGTGAGGTCCCCAACAAACACTGAGAATTCAGGGCTAGAGGAACAGAAAAAGCAAATCAATAAAACCATCTTCATTACAATGTCATGTTTATGCATGTGAAGCTATACTGATTTTGAGAAACCGTTGAGAAACCTCTGCCATACAGGCATAACAACCCATACTACAGTTCATCAAGTACATGGTCCAGTGACCTCAAGTATGTACATACACATATAAAGAAAAATCATACTACTGATTTATGGCTTACACAAAAATCTGATGAGAGCTTGAGAAATACACTGACAGCAAGAATAGGTCACCAGAAGTAAATTTCTAGTAGTTCCCTCTCATTTTCAGATGACTGTACAAAAACAAATATCAAGCAACAGCACTGACTACTCACCCTGGCTCTGGCCTCTTCCCATAGGTAGCATAGTTCAGCTTAAACTTTCTGGGCTGCACAAAAATGAGAGAAGAGAGTTGTTTACCACCATTCAGACCGACGATGCAGTACTATAACCACATTGCCAAAATGACGACAACAACAACAAAAACTAGTGTGATTAAACATTCTCATACATACATACCTTCACCTTATCTTTATCCAATTTCTCACTTAGTTCCTAACAGTTTTTTCAGCAGCTTCAAACAAGAATCATTTTTTTTTAAACAGCCTCAACCACCACAAGGGAAGTAAGAAGAACAATGGAACCAACGAGAGCTATAGAGCTTGTCAGATGATAAAAGTTAATGGTGAAGGTCATCCTGATTACACTGTATGTACCAATAGCTATGTTCAAACATATTCACTGTTTTGTTCTGAAGTACCCTGGAATTAGTTTAGGTCTAGTTGCACTTACAGGATTCGAACCAGGAACCAGCTTCCCGTTGAGTCTGTGTACACAGCGGTCTACACTTGCTTCATCTGCAAGCTCCACAAAGCAGTATCCTGCTGATCCTCTGTGAATAACAAAATATGGTCATATATGGATAATCTAATATGGATATCTTCGCACATGAGAGGCACTCACTCAGAAGCAGTTATTTAATATTTACACTGACAAACTGCAAATAGTATACCTGTATGCATACGTAAGTATGTAGTTTGAAATTCAACTAGCTATGCTGGAAGAGAACAAAAATCATGGTGCCGTCATGGCTAAGGTAGTGGAAATGTATATAATAATAATAATAATAATAATAATATTATATGTAATAGGTTGTTGCTACATCAAACACATTGCTTGTAACACAAATCCACTCTGAACACAATAGTAATTACACTTACCCAGTGACCCTGTGTGTTATAATTTTGACCCCATATGCTGTCTCTCCCATGTTACTGAATGCCTGCTTGATGAAATTTTCATCCATGTATGGGTCTAACTGTAAGAGAGAAAAAAAGGATTACAATTGGCAAAATATTTTCCATCATGTTGGTCATTCCTGTACATTTGCTGATGTTTTGTCTTTTGCCCTATACTAGAATCTTATAGTACCAGTATCAAGATAATTGGGCAGGTATCATATTGTCACGGTGTTGTTAATTTGCTTCGAGGTGCAGTAAACAAATGTTTTGGTCAAGAGTCAGATAAACAAATTTGAGATAAGATGATTATTCTTCCATTTTTTAATGTTTGCGGGTGTATGCGTGTTTAACCCTGGATGCTTTAGCCCTTGGTTTGGCATGCTTGACATAATTTGGCCCTTGGACCAAACTATTTGGGAACCCCTGACCTATGCCAACCTTGGTAGCAAGAAGGCGACTAACGTTAATCTTCTCCAGAAAAGTGCCATATCGGCTCTTTTGAACAACGTTAACTTCCTAACTTTATCATAAAATGTATCTCTAAAACTCTAAAAAGAAAAGGAAAAATAGCGAATGGTGCTAATAACCTACCATCGATTAATGTCTCCAAATCGACAGGTAACTTAACGTGAACCTAGAGTAAAGCATACTTTGTACTTCTGTAAGAAGAATAGCTTCTTTAACCTAGGTGGTTAGCTCGTAAATTTGCACACACTATTTAAGTGCTAACTCTCTACTGTCAGTATCTATGGCTAACCCCGCGGCCTAAACTTGCAGTAACTTACTTCTGGCGGCTAACGTTAGCAGTGAGAAGCCATTTAGCTGCTACCAATACAAGCAAAGCACGGTCGTGCTAACGTGTTATAGATACATCGTACGTCTTAAATGGAGCTTTAATAATAATAATAATAATAATAATAATAATAATAATAATAATAATAATAATACACTGGAAATGCATAACATAAGCATGGCACATGAAACGATATTGAGAATTAACATCTACTTCTACAAGCTGTTAAAGTTACTGATAGGCCCTAGAAGCTACATAACGACATGACTGATAGCTAACGATAGCTACCTTGCTAAATGTTTTGATTTCGAATCAGTAACGTTTGATATTTATGAACTTACATCACCCATCCAAAGACTTGTCATCCGATTAAACATCGTGGTACTGACTGTGGACTCGACAAATTACGAGTTATTCAGTTTTTTTGCCCGGCACACTTGCAATACACACGCCACAACGCCACCTGGCCTAGCCTTGTTCACGTTACTTCCTCGACTCCCTACTGCAAGTCTGGGTGGAGCCAGAGACGATAAATCCAGCCATTCCACAATCCTTCAAAATAAAAGTCGGAATTTATTCGTTTTTCAATTCATAATAAAGAACAATACTAATTTTAAACTGTAATGCGTTACCAAAGGTAAACTAAACTTTGTAAATAAATAAATAAATAAATAAATAAATAAATAGAAATGAAAAAATACCTTAAAATGCTATCTTATTTCTAAGAACATACACAATAATTGCATAGGACCAACTGATGGACTTCAAAATGTGTGGCTGCGAAAACAAGTTGTGCATAGGCCTATTTAAAAGGGGGTGAAATGGAATCCTTACATGTAGGCCTAGCCAACTTTCACACAAGACATAGGCTAGATATTGATGCCTAATCCACCTTTGGGGGTACCAGTGCATGATAAGTAGATAGATAGATAGTATAGTATATATAAGTATATATACTTTTTTGATCCTGTGAGGGAAATTTGGTCTCTGCATTTAACCCAATCGGTGAATTAGTGAAACACAAACAGCACACAGTGAACACACAGTGAGGTGAAGCACACACTATTCCCGGCGCAGTGAGCTGCCTGCTTCAACGGCGGCGCTTGGGGAGCAGTGAGGGGTTAGGTGAGGGCTCAAGGGCACTTCAGCCGCGGCCCACTGGTCGGGGCTCGAACCGGCAACCCTCCGGTTATAAGTCCTGAGTGCTAACTAGTGGGCCACGGCTGCCCCTTCAGATAGATAGATAGATAGATAGATAGATAGATAGATAGATAGATAGATAGATAGATAGATAGATAGATAGATAGATAGATATATAGATAGATAGATAGATAGATAGATAGATAGATAGATAGATAGATAGATAGATAGATAGATACTTTATTGATCCCTAGGGGAAATTCAATGACTGAAGCAGGGACTGAGCCTGTGGTCCTCTGTGCATAAGGTAAGGTAAGGTGCTCTTTATGAATGAGTGTCATGGTGATGGTGCAAATGAGTAAGTCAAACAAGTAAGTCAACAGTGCAAGAATAAAGTCTATATATCTATGTATAAATAACTATATATTAAGACAGGTATAAGTGTGGTCACAGTTCGGCTGTGGCATGGAGGGAGGGGTTGTGCATATGTGCTAATAAAGCACGCAAACAGTGAGGCAGAAGACAATGGTAAAGTGGCTAGTGGACAGACAGTTCAAAACATGGAGGTGGTGAAGAGGCAGACAGACTATGCAAATAAGTCTATTTCTCCTCTTCCCTTAAGTGATGCATTGAACAGTTCAATGGCCCTGGGGATGAATGACTTCCTCAGTCTGTCTGTTGTGCAAAGCTGTGAGCGAAGTCTCCTGCTGATCAGGCTCTTCTGCTTAACAATAGTGCTGTGGAGTGGATGACACTCATTGTCCAAGATGTTGATCAGTTTGTTCAGGGTCCTTTTGTCAGATATTAAGTGATGCACTCCAGTTCAGCTCCCACTACAGAGCCAGCTTTCCTTACCAGCCTGTCAAGTCGCCCCGCATCCTTCTTCTTTGTGCTTCCTCCCCAACATACCACTGCATAAAAGAGGACGCTGGCAACAACAGACTGGTAGAACATCCTGAGGAGCTTGCTGCACACATTGAAGGAGCGTAGCCTCCTCAGGAAGTACAGCCTGCTCTGCCCTTTCTTTTAGAGTGCGTCAGTGTTGGCTGACCAGTCCAGTTTATTGTCCAGGTGAAGACCCAGGTACTTGTAGGTGCTTACCACCTTGACATTGACCCCATCAATGGAGACTGGTAGCAGAGTGGGCTTAAACCTGCGGAAATCCACCACCATCTCAACACCATCTTTGAAGTGTTGAGTTGGAGATGATTGAGTTTGCACCATTGCACAAAGTCCTCCACCAGGCTCCTATATTCCTCCTCCTGCCCGTTCCTGATACACCCCACAATTGCAGCATCGTCAGAAAACTTCTGCATGTGGCATGACTCAGTGTTGTAGCAGAAGTCAGATGTGTACAAGGTGAACAGGACTGGAGAGAGCACAGTTCCCTGTGGCGCTCCGGTGCTGCTGATCACAGTATCAGAGAGACAGTAATAGGTCCTGCATAGGCCTACTCTTGAACTACAAATTCTGTGGCTGTAAAAACAAGACAATTTGTATATTTAAAATGGGGGTGAAATGTAATCCTCACAGCATTTTTTTTCAAACCATACAAATGTATAATTCGCATATGAAGGCACCAGCTCATGCTAAGTCTCAACCGAGTCACATACAACCTAGGCTATCATTATCACATAGGCTAGGCTGGGACTTCAAAATGTGTGGCTGCGAAAACATGTTGAGCATATTTAAGGGGGGGGGGGGGGGGGGGGGGGGGGCGCCATATCACATACTGGTGGTCTTCAATTTGTGTGACTGAAAACAACAATTTGTGCATATATATAAAAAATAGTAATAAAAAAAGGGGTGTGGGTAGATATGTATGCATAATTTGTCTGTAGGTAGCCTTTTTTGTTGCCTAAATCATCATCATTCAATTTTTGGTTCTTCTGAAAAACCTTAAAAAAAATACTTATACCATTATTTTAGGACGCTGTATGAGTAGCCTACCAGTCTTTGTGTAGGCCAGGGCAGGCTATACTGCCACCTACTGCAGGCTACAAGAGGGGACATCGTAATACATACTACCTTTTTTTATTTTTTATTATTAGAATATTAAAAGGCCTTGTTCATGAGTATGTGTGAAGAATTAGATTTATGGTAAAATATGCAACTGTATTAGTTGTTAGATTCTGTTTTCTATTATTTTCCACCTAATAAAATACATATTTGTCTGTCATTTTGAAAAATAGCTGCCATGGCCCCCAGGGGCCAAATCTGAGGTGTCTATGATTCTAAATCCGATCAGACCTCCTTTGTGAGTTTCTTTACCAAATGTGATACTTTTATCATATCAGATGACGCGATAGATGAGGCACTGATGCTGATCGGCCCATCATTGTACCGATGACCGACCATCTCGAAAATTTGATTGGTCTGAACAGCTCTGGTTCGGGCATAGTTGCTCCTTAACGGTACAATTTCAGACCGAACTTCCCGACCTCAAATGTTGTGGGCAGGGCTAAATTTGGTTGGCTTGGGGTGAGTGAGGGGTTAGGTGCCTTGCTCAAGGGCACTTCAGCCGTGCCTACTGGTCGGGGTTCGAACCGGCAACCCTCTGGTTACAGGTCCGAAGTGCTAACCAGTAGGCCACGGCTGCCCAGAAAAAAACAGCACAATTATTTGCTGCTTACATGTTAAAACACTGATTATTTAAAAAAAATGGCTTTTATACGATAAACTATAGCCAGTGCTAATGCAAACACAATTATAAAGTTTACATGACTTAATATGTAAACTTTATAAATAGAAATATCTGTAGCTTAATAAATATCTGGCAGGCACTGTAAATGAGTACAACCAGCAGTAGCCTAGAAAAGCAGACATCTATATTAACTAAGTCATAGTCATATACTTCTTACTTTCAAATTTGCAGGGGATATGAGGGGAAAGGGCAACAAACAATATCAGAACAACTTCATTAAATTGAATCACATCAAGTTGAAGCACACGGCCAATAATGGCGCACACAACCCCTGAAGGCACTGCAGACCACTTCAACGTACACTAAACCTTATATAATACCTCCATGCACTAAACCATAAAGCTATGCCACCCACAACCATAATAAGAAACCATGCAACCCCACCCACCCTCGTTTTGTTCCCCACAATTATTAGTCTACAGTAGACCAGAGCCCGTCTACGTAGAGCCTTGCCACTCCGTATTAAGTCCCATTGTACCGAATTTTGGATGCAGTTCCACCAGAGTTCCACTGGGGGCGATCGCCATGAGTGCAGAATGAATGGGAGTCAATGGAGCTAGACGGCTAAAATTGTCTCTTTCACCTGATTGTCGTTGACAAATCTTAGATTTGATTGTAGTTTGTATAACTTCAACATGGGTTATAGGTCAAAAGTTGAATGAACGAGTACTTATGTCCTTTTGATTTCTTACAGGTTGGGTCGTTGTTGCACATAACACGCTAGCATTGTGCTAATGAATGACGTCATTGACACATTTGAAAGGCTTTTAAGAACAATTAAGTGACTTTAAAAAATATAACACTCAACCAAGTGTATTTTCTTTGCCTCCCCTTTCGAATACAATACTCAAATTACTTGGAAAAAAATTATATCCCGAGAAAAGTGGATTTTGAGGGGTACAGCTCCATAGACCTCCATGCATTCTGCACTCGTGGACGAGCACCCTCATGTGGAACCACAGAAGGAACTGCAACCAGTTCAGAAACCGGAAGTTTTCCGAGGGTGGCAGTTCTCCCCTTATTAGACATTCTCTGAGTAGACTAAATAGGCCATCATTGCGTTACTCTGCGCTCGATATGTCTAGCCTAGCAATACGTTTGGGCTGCTGAGACTGGAGCAATAGATTGTAAACACGGAAGTTGCCGCAACGGAGGCGCTGTTACTGATGGAGGAGTCATAAGAGTTGTAATTTACTGGTCAGTTCATTGTCACACGTATATACATCACTAAATTATTGAAGAATATGTGCAATAACGCACCGGTATGAAATGTTATGGTAAAGCTGTATGTCTTAGCTGGAGTCCCCAACTATACGGTTGTTGTGGAGTAGAAAAAGGGAGGAGGAGGGGAAGGGAAGGGAAAGGGACGCTAACGTCACGTTAATGGATAAGTAAGATAACATCATGTTAATAGATAAGTAAGATAACGTCACGTTAATGGATAAGTAAGAATGTTTCATAAAGAAAACTCAATCGCCAAGAATAAAGCATAGCACTGAGAGAAGTGCACCCGTCTGCATGCACCATATTTGACCTGCTGCAGAATGCATTGACATCTAACTACAGCGATGACTTCTGAATGAAAATAAAGGGTGATGCACTATGCAGGTTTTATGCAGGTTTTTTTTGCAATATAGGATGTAACTTCTGTAAATGAAACTGCATTGGTAGAATATAGTTTTCATATGATTCATTACAGTTTCATATGATGTTTCCCTAATTAATTTTGAAATGTACTAAACATATTTTGTCAGGTCTAGTGTTGGATGGTGTACCTGTGTCTGCACTGTGGAGTGGTAGGAGAGATAGCCTGCAGCTGCTGTCATTGTCAGCAGGTCAATGTCCTCGGGCTGCAGGCCCAAGACTTCTCCCACCACGGCGGCCTCTGCGTCCCACTCTATGGGTGACACATCGGGCGTTGTCATGTCCGGCCACACTTCAGAGCGGGCTCTCTACGCCGCAGAGCAGCATGCGCGTCTGCTGTTGGCTCAGATGAACAAGATGCGCCTCCGCGCAGACTTCTGTGATGTGCGGCTGTGTGTGGGCGGCCGTTTCTTTGGGGTACACAGGCTGGTGCTGGCTGCCAGCGGGCCCTATTTCGCTGCACTCTTCTCAGGGGCCATGAGTGAGGCCCACGAGGAAGAGGTGCGCATTGAAGGGGTGGAGGCCGAGGTGTTTGAGAAGCTGCTGGAGTTTATATATACAGGTACACATGTGATCATCAGTCTTTCTGTCCTGTGCTTTTTGATCTCCTGAGACTGGATTTAAGAATATGTAGCCTATCAATTAAAAAATACTGTCCTTCATGATGGTTAACTTGAAATACTTTATAGGCTCCATAGATGTGACAGTGGACAACGTGCAGGCGCTAATGGTGGCAGCAGACATGCTGCAGCTGAGCGAGGTGGTGGCTATCTGTGGGGAATTCCTCCGTGGGCAGATGGATGCGACCAACTGTGTCGGGATCTATCAGTTCCTGGAGCAGATCGCCTGCATGGACCTGCTCGAGTTCACAGAAAACTTCATTCATGTTCACTTTCTTGAGGTGAGATGTGAGTTGTGACTTTCTGTCTCTCTTTCTGTCTCTCTCTCTCTCTCTCTCTATCCCTGTGTATGCAGTGCACTACATTTAATAAACTTGCCGTGCCTTGCGGTATGTATTATACATGAATTTCTCATGCAGTAGGAAAAAAAGGTAGCCTGGAGGCCAGCCTGAATTTACCCAGCCCATAACATTTGAGTTCAGGAAATTCAGTCTGGAGTCGTTCCATTAGCAAGTCTCTATGCCTGAACTAGAGGTGTTCGGGCCAATCATATCGCTAGGGCGTGCTTTATAAGAGGATGGACAGATGAGCAACAGTGCCTAATCATTCACCTTAGTTGATTTTGTTTACATCAAAAAGGGTGTTGCTACAGAAGCACAATGTTTAGATTTCACTATGGTGTCTGTTGTGCAAGATATTGACTGCACAATAACTTAAAAAAAAAAAAAAAAAAATCAAACAGATAATAGCGATAAGAATGATGTTTATGGCTGTTCTCCCTACAGGATTCACCCATTTCATTGCCCTGATTGGTTAGGTCTATCCAATTGGATGCTGAGCCGTAACACACTGACCATCTGCTTCCACTTCAGGTGTGTGCAGCCGAAGAGTTCCCCAACCTGACCAAGGACCAGCTGGTGAAGCTCCTGCGCAGTGAGGAGCTGCGGATTGAGGACGAGTACCAGGTGTTCACGGCTGCCATGGACTGGGTGTTACAGGACGTGGCCCGCAGGAAGAAGCATGTGGTGGAGGTCCTGGACGCAGTGCGCTTCCCCCTGCTGTCCCCACAGAGGCTGTTCAAATACATTGAAGGTGAGAGCGTCTTTGACGCACCTCGCTCCTTGCCTTGATGTGCATTGTTTGTTCTGTATATTCTGTGCTGTACATAGAGCCGTGCAAATGGTCTCTTTGAGCACATTAAAGTTGTCTGAGTTTCCCATCACACTGTAGAGATGCAGTAGAGAGATGCAGCATACATTTAGTTAGCCTTTTCTGATAGTGCCGAAATATACAATATAAAATATAAATATAATATATAAATATAATATATATATATATAAGTCTTTCTCTTTCAAAGTTAGAAATTATTTTTCATTTGATATGTAAGTATACCTTTTACTCATTAGCAATACAATTGTATTGTAAAACACTAATTAACTGCAAGTATTTTAAAGATTTGAATTGCTTTCCTCAAGGTGTTACTGACTTCAGCCTGCGAGTGGCGCTGCAGACACTCCTGAAAGATTACACAGAGGTCTCCAAATCCCCAAAGGAGAACAAGATCTGCAGCCTTTTGCAGCCAGCCAAAACCAGACCCAGGAGAAAAGCCCGAAAGTACCTTTATGCTATTGGTATGTGTTTGAGTGTCAAGTCTGAATATATATATTATAGATAAATATATAGATAGATAGAAAGATATATTTCTTTCATGCGGAGGACAGTGGAGATAAACAGGAAGTGAATAAGAGAGAGTGATGGGGCCGGGGAATGACCGGTGGTCAGAGTCAATTGAGTCAATCCTGAGGAATTTGAAATCAGAAACTGCTAACTGACACTTCTGCTTCTGCCTTTTGTGCGGTGCTACACCCATCCTTCTTTTGCTATGGAACATGGAAAGATGTGTGAGGATGATTATCCCCTGGCTACATTAAATAATCTATGTGTCTGTCTGTTGCTGTTCTTCCCTTATTTGGTGTTTCTGCGCTGGCTGGCAGGAGGGTACACGCGTCTGCAGGGTGGACGCTGGAGCGACAGCCGGGCTCTGAGCTGTGTGGAGCGCTTTGACTCCTTCAGTCAGTACTGGACCACCGTCTCTTCTCTCCACCAGGCACGCAGTGGACTGGGGGTGGCCGTGCTGGAGGGAATGATCTACGTGGTGGGAGGTGTGTGTGTATGTGTGGGTGACCGACATGCGCTATTTGAGTTGGAGTAATTGTTTCAAGATGAATGTGTTTGAATGTGTGACATTATATTATGATTAGAAAATACCTGGCAAAGTGTTTGTTTCCCTTACGAGAGATGCCTATCACGGTGGCAGATTGGATGGCCTGTCAGATTTAATTGTTTGTGTTTAACAGGCGAGAAGGACTCAATGATATTTGACTGCACCGAGAGGTACGACCCAGTGACCAAACAGTGGGCTGCAGTGGCCTCACTGACTTTCCCGCGTTGTGGAGTGGGTGTGTGCCCGTGTCACGGAGCTCTGTATGCATTAGGTAACTTCCTCTGCAGACACTGGCATATTTATGCCCAAAACACTTTTTATTTCTTTAGCAGTTGCATCAGTAAGGAAAGCTTCATACGACCTATTATTTTTCAATAAGGTGGTTGGATTGGCTCAGAAATTGGGAAGACCATGGAGCGGTATGATCCTGCAGAGAATAAGTGGGAGGTCATAGGAACCATGGCTGTGCCTCGCTACTATTTTGGCTGCTGTGAGCTGCAGGGTAAGTACATAAAATTATTCAGTATGCAACTAAGAACAGTGAGCTTCTGATGCTCTAATGTAACACTATTTTAAGTCAGTACAGGAGGGGAATTTGGGTACTGAATAAGGTTGTATACAACAATCCTGCTTTCCATTCACTTCTGTTTAGTTGGCTGAAATGGAACAGACCAAGAGTAGTCCTGTGATTGAGATAACTTAAGTACTACCACCTTGAGTGCAGTTTAAGGCTGTTGCATAAAAACCCAGATGAAATCTTAGCCCTAGATATATTATGGCTCTGGATGAAATTGGTCTCTGTCGCCATCTGGTGGTCAGATAAAATAATACATACACATATAAAGCATCTCGGGAAGTACTCTTAAAGAAGCCCTATGCAGGTCTGGTTATTCCTTCGCTGTTTCTGGGTTTTTTCGCCGGATTTGGGCTCGCATTTTTCATGACATAGCTCCCCCTGCAGCTTCGTGCTACGCTAAACCCCCACTAGCTGGCAAGCTAGCCATCAAGAAACCAAGCTAAACACATACATACAGGGCTCACAATAAAACGGTCGAGCAAACACATTGCTCAAGAGACTATCAAACTACATTACAAAAACGAAGTTCACCCAAGGGTAGGCTACTTACAATTTCAACAGCAACAAAGCCAAGTCGGCGTCCGTTTTGCAGTCTTCTTAGAAACTACAATCTGACTACATTTTCGAGGCGCGATTGGATACTTCCGCCGAGTTACATCCGGATTTACCCGGTCCGGGTTCAGAAAGTTGCATATTCGTTTTTTCCGTAGCGATAGAGGGAGACGAAGCACCCACCAAACAACCCAGAAAGTGTTGTAGAACCATCAGAACGACTCTCAACCTGTATAATTAAGGTCATTTTTGCTAAAATTGTTGCATAGGGCTTCTTTAAAACTGCTGTTTCTGTTCAAAAGGTAGGTGTAAAGAATGGATTGTAAATGTGCAGTCTCTGAATGTCCCCATGTCCAGTCCTATAAACTCTTTTATTTGCGCATACGCGTTTCGGCGTGTGCCTTCTTCAGTGTGCACAAAAGAGTATATGTATAGTGCGGCCTCTCTCCTACTGTCCTTTATGTATAACTATCCAGGCCAGCACTCTTAAAGTTTAAAAGTAGACAAATTGAGTGAAGCCTGCTCCTATCCTCACTGACAGTCCTATAAACTCCATTCCTTATGATGGTTGTTCTCCACACTGCTCTTGTGACCGCGGTCAGGCTTCATCTATGTAATCGGTGGCATCAGCGACGAGGGCACTGAGCTGCGCTCAGCCGAGGTGTACGACCCCATCTCGCGCCGCTGGAGCGCCCTGCCTGTCATGGTGACCCGGCGTGCCTATGTAGGCGTGGCAAGTCTCAACAACTGCATCTACGCGGTGGGGGGCTGGAACGAGGCCCTGGGCTCCCTGGAGACGGTCGAGAAGTACTGCCCTGAGGAGGTGAGCTCGTATATCAAATGGATTTTCTATTTTTAAGGTACCAAGTACAATTTTAAACATAAATGTTTCCAGTGTTGATATATTGTACCAGATTTCCGTCATCAGTCTGATTTACATCTCCAGTCCCTGGCAGGGCACAGATCAGAATCCAATAGACACCTGACAACATTTAAAAAAAGACTAAACATAGTCTGACAAGCCAGACCCACATCAAGATGTAGGGTCTGGGGACTCACCATTCACAGTGCTCAGTCAGAGGGGCGGGATAAATGGTTGTCTTTCAAATTTCGTCTGCAGGCAATAGGATAGCGCTACAACTCATGAGTTCCATGCGTTTTCCCACCAGCGGAGATAGTTGGCTAGTTGTTCAAACTTTTGCCAACTTAAAAAAAGCTGAACTCGTGTCACGCTGTTCGCCAAAAGCAACATCCATCTTCTTTGTTTTCAAGTAGCAGGGAATTCATGCCGAACCGTCGCAACTCTGTCATCATTATATTAAGCCCGCCTACCGACCCTATACACATTGTGATTGGCCTGATCGAAGTTTAATTTTTCTAGCTCGCAAGCCAACGGAGAGTTGCTAAACTACCCTGGCAGCAAATGACATTTGCTGCCGCTAGGGTGCGTCTAGATTTCTAGGCTAGACGAAACAGGCAGATGATACGGATCACATACAGTATGTTACACATGATAATGCACTCCCACACACACATACAGGCACACAGAGATACGCACACACACACTATGAGAAATAAAAAATACAAGATACAATACAAATAAGGATAAGCAATCACATCTACATGGTGGGGGTGGGGCTGGAACGAGACCCAGGGTTCCCTGGAGAAGTCCTGCTATGAGGAGGTGAGGACATACTCACACCACGTGCCCTCTACTACACATGCTGAAACACTATCATACATAACATCAGACAAAGAACAGCATTGCACTGCACTTTGTTTTACTAAAGTCATTTTATGATGGAGACAGATGCCGATGACACCCCACATTAATTAAGTGTGTGTGATTGTTTATGATGGCCTATTGAACTACAGAGCATTATGTCTCTCTTATCTGCAGGAGAAGTGGGTAGAGGTGGCGCCAATGTCGGTGGCACGTGCTGGAGTTACGGTGGCGGCGGTGAACGGACTGCTGTATGCAGTCGGAGGACGCGTGTCCAGCAGAGACTTCTCCGCCCCGGTGACCGTGGACTCGGTGGAGATCTATGACCCCCACTTGGACACCTGGACAGAGATCGGCAACATGATCACCAGCAGATGTGATGGGGGTGTGGCTGTGCTCTGAGGAGCCCCTGAGCCTAATGTGAATTTAAGGCCCGAGATGGACCGACGCTTTGCACACAACAAAGGAATGTGAAGGATGTGTGTTGTTTCAGTGGATGGGCCCTTGTGAAAAAACCAGCAGACAAAATCAGTCCTTCATGACTTTGATACACCATCATTATCAGAGACTTGGAGAACTTTACGATCAAACATTTCATTTCAGAGTACATTGCCTTCAACAGAATCTCCAACGAACTCTAGTGTTGCCATCACGTCCGTCTGTGATGGGCGTTTACATGAGACTGTAAACCTTCATCTCATTATTGCTGCCAGACTATTTAAACTTCATATCTCACTTTCTACTTGTTTTAGCACATTGTATGTGTTGTCTCACTGAGACAGGTTTTTCCTGTCTCTAATCTCAGATCCTGGAATGAAAAAATACAAGGCCTCCCCATTACAGTTTAGCACCATCACACAATATAGTTTAGGTTGTCTTGTGGAACACATGGCAGCACATCATCAACCTTACAAAATGTTGAATGGGAACAGAATCTAACCTTTCAAAGCATTTCAGCTCATTTAGATTCAAAGAGTAATATATCTTTTCACATAGTGAAGACTCTGAATGTGTTGAATGTTACAACTGATGAAGCTGTGTGCAGTGGAACACCTGTCAGACGAACATGAATTTAAAATAATATTTTGAACCACCTCATTGTTCTGTGTATATATTTATTTCTCTGGGGCCACTTTGGGACCACCTGTGGTCTCCCTGGTCTGATGGTACTGCTGAAGACATTGTTTTCGCTCTGTCCTGCACAAAGTAAAAAAAAAAAAAAAAAAGTTTTCCCACTTGTTAATTTATATTGAAAATGTTCATACATAATCCATGTGAAGCACAGGATCTATTTGAGGAAACCACTCTGCTGTGATAAGGTAAGGACATGAAGAGAAAATAAAAATGTGGAATTCTCACAAAACCTTTTCAGAACTTGGACTTTAATTGGAATTGTACAGTGAATGTAAATAATAACAAACACAACTAAGACATATGTAGACAGAGGGGGTAGTTGAGTTAGTTTTCATCCTGTTAGAGAGACTTTTGTATGACTGAAATTCCATTCTACTAGAGGCCTTTACAATGTCAAAGTGTCAGTGGCCAGCATGGCTTTTATACACAAGAAACAATACAGGACTTAAGTGTGTAAAGAGGAATGCATTTGACCCTGTGAAAGCACTGTTATAAAAGGCATGTTCTGGCCTCAAGCGATGAATACTAGGTTAATTCATTCTAAATATTAGTTACTAATGCACTCCATATCACTAAAGCTCTTAATAGCAAACATTTCGTAAAAAAAAAAAAACAGCTAAAAAGTGTTAGGGCAATGGCTACAACAATAATAATAATAATAAAAAAACAACTTTGTGGAATTTTGTTGAACCACTTTTCAAGTATTGTGGATTCCAAATGTGCTAAGTTTTTATCCATTTGAATTCTCCTTTCTGATAACATTAAATGTTCTTACTACATTCCTGAATCAACTGCCTATGATGCATGATTATACACTTTCTTTACAAGGTGCATCACATTACATAATGACACCACAATTCATTTTGATGACAAAATACAACCTGAGGTCCAATAAATAAACAAAACCAAATTCAAACAACTGAAAATCACATCCATAAATATTTAAGTTAAGCAATTGTTGGAACAGGTAGACTTTGAACTGTGGAAATACCTGGGAGACCTGATCATTATTAAGATTTAGGAGAAAGCAAACGAGAAAAAACATCTTCCGCTCATAAACGTAGACCATTTCCAATATCCTTACACAACCCAATTATTATAACGGCTTTCCCAATAAATAGCCACACACATTTTACATCCTTTTAAAAACAGCATGTTGGTCATGTGTTTACCATTCAGATCTCTCTTTACATGTGGTGTTGGGTCTTCTCTGAAGACTAAGAAGTCCATGACACTTGGCAGGACATCTGTGTCTAGTAATAGACAAGCTTCATATCAACAGGCTTGCATGGGTTCATGAGCAGCAGAGCACAGCCAGGATCCATAACCTGATTGCTGAAAGTGAAGGAAGTCGGCTTCTTGGTGTGGAATAGCATGACTTCTGGTTGTGTTTCATACTGTAGCTGCCGTAGGCATGCAACTGAAATGCACGCTTTGTTGATGTCCCATTACTGACAAGTGGTAAACACCAGGATTTTTTACAGTACAGCAATCAACAATCAACTTGGGACCGATGACCGTCCTCAGACAAAATGCTGGACAAAAGGGCAGCACACTGATCCATTAAAGAAACAACATCAGGCCGCAGCAATCAGAGTCAGAAATGATTGTTTTCCTTTAAGGAAAGTATTGCATTGATTATAATGATAATGAAAACAGATTGTTGTATTAATGAGGAATCTAGTTTTGTTGAAAACACTAAAAGGCAAATAATAGATAACAAATAAAATCATGGTGGTATCAAAAGAAAAGATGACAATGGAATTAAAGAAGCACTAAGTCTTAACAATATTTACACTTAAACACGGCTGTTTGTGTGTCAACACCTCCCTCACACTCTTGCTAGTGCTAATGCATTCTGACAGGTAAACGGAGAGCCACAAATCATCTGTGACACCTACTGGGATAAATGAGAGACAGAAATGCTAGGCATACCTGGAATGTGTAAACTACACCAGCACTTACAGCCCAAATATTACAAAACTGCATAAATGAACACCAGCCCCTGCATAGACACCACAAAGATAGGTTTATCAGGGGTTAGAGGCTATACTAGTTCAGGAAAGAAACTAATCATTATATGGGATTATTGACCATCATACTATCACTGTACATGATTTCAAACTTGCTTTTCATTCAGAGCATTCTGCCCAGAGAGTCTGGCTGGGATTGGAAGTCTAGTGCCGGAATGTTTATGTGAGAAGCCCTGTAGCTGTAGCCTGGAGTGGAGAGGTGAGGAGTATGGAGGCTTGCGTGGTATCTTAGGCCTTGGACGTATTTTTTACTTTTTCAATTTCCTGAGGAAAATAAGATTAGAAAAAAAAAGATATTTTATCAAAAGGGTGACAGTGACATGTTTAGTTTAAAGCATGTTTATTTCCTTTCCTGTTCATGTTTATTTCCTTTCAATTGTATGCAGAATGGTGGCCCTGGCAATGTTAATGGCAATGTTATTAATAGGACTCTTACCTCAAGAAGAGTGTCTTTCAAATTCCCATATGCTTCATTAAGATCATTGTTTACAATGACAATATCAAATAGTCCATCTTCTTTACCTTGAGGGTGCAAACATTTGAACATTTTGTTTTAGTAAGCATAATAATAATAAAAAAACAATTACTGTGAATTTGTAAATAATTTTGGAATAACTATGAAAAAAAAAAAAAACAACTCACTCAGCTCCATATCAACAAATGCTGCTTTCAAACGCTTTTGTAGACTTTCCTCCGATTCCGTTTTTCGATCCCTTAAACGTTTCTCCTACAGCAAAAACAAATCATGTTTTAGTATGGTGGGACATTAAATAGCGAGGCCGATGAAAATAGCCACAGCGCTGTGGTTATTGTCTACTCACCAGCTCCTGCATTGATGGGGGATGGATGGAGATATAGATTGGGTTCAGATCTGTTCTCTTTATGTTTTTCACTCCCTGCATGTCAATGTCCAGTATGCAAATCAGGTTCTTTGCCTGCACAGCCTGCACGGCAGCTTTGCTGGGGTTGGGGTGGAGTATACGGTGTACATGAGCATATAGAACCAAAGCACTGACCATACCTTGCCAAACAATATTGAGGGGGCCCTATGCAATTTTGGCCATTTCTTTACTGTTCCCTCACTTTTTGCTCACAGTTTTCACTACAGAGCTCCCCCTATAGCTTCAGAGTATACATTTTACGACACACCTTGCTTGGTCAGTCTGCTGTTTCCCCTTTCCCTGTTCCTCTGACAATGGTTTACTCGCTTTCTGCTTCTTTCCCCAGCGCTGCCATGACGCATGCCTGAGAAACTCCATCGCTACCTTGTTTTTCTGCTCACAGGCGTTAAGGGAAGTGAGGCGGCCACCATTCAACCCGAATAAAGTCATATAACTATTCCAATGACTCCTAAGCTGTTCAGTTAAGGTAAATTAAGCTAAAAAAACTGCATAGTTCCCCTTTAATAGAAACAGGGCTTAAATCAATTCCTTGTTTTTCCTATATATTACATTAAAATACAATTTTTTACAACATTGTGCTTTTTTGTGTGATAAGAAGTTATCTTTACCTTGTTCCGTACATGTTCCCAGAAAATTCAGCATTCTCGATGAATTCTCCATTGTCAATGCTTGCCTGCATCACCTCCCTGGTCACATAATGGTAATCTGCAGGAAAGGCAAAAGCCATAAACAGACATGTATGTGCAAATGTAACTTGCTTTGTGTAGATGAGCCCCGCACCAGATTGGACTCACAACCTCAGAAATTGGAAGGGGGGGGCTGAGACCCATGGGTGCTAGCATGTCTCAGGTGTCAGGGAAGTATACCAGAGATGTTCTAATTAGGAGACAGAGCATGCAAAAAATCTCCCATTGAAATGTATGGGGTTAGTTGAGTTCGTAATGCAAACATGGCAGTCACATGGCAATCACACATATTCAGTCGCCAAAAGTTGACATGTGAATACATCGTGCCAATGCTGTTCTGCCTGAAATAAATGCCCAATAAGTGTCCAAAATGTGTTAAAATATGGCTGCCAAGTGGAGGGACTTGCCTAAAAGGACTCAAGCCATGCAATACTTCATCTCTGGTCTGTTTTGAGCATCATTTCTAGGAATCAGGATTCAAGAGTGAGAAAATACAGTACCCTCCAGAATTATTGGCACCTCTGCTAAAGTTGACTAAAAACCTGTATCATACATAATCTGTTGGTGATTTATTGTAATCTTACAATGAAAAAAATAGGAAAAATCCAACCTTGAAGGGAAGCAAATTTATTCTGAGAATAAGTAAAATCTCATAAAGAAATAAAGATTTTTAACAAAATCACGTCGCTCACAATTATTGGCAACCCTGCTTGTAATGCCTTCTTAAGCCTCCCTTTGCCAATAAAACAGCTTGTAATATTCTCCTATGACACCCCAAAAAGTTGGAGAATACAAAGCAAGGGATTTAAGGCCATTCGTTTTTACCAAATCTCCACAGATCGTCCAGATTCCTAGGTCCACACTAGACTCACCTCACTGTTTTTCTGTGGAGTTTAGATCAGGGGACTGAGATGGCAATGGCCGAAGCTTGATTTTGTGTTCAGTAAACCATATTTGTTTTGATCTGGACATTTGCTTTGGTTCATTGACCTGATGAATGATCCAATCATGACCAACTTGTAATGTCTTGGCAGAGATTGACAGATTTCCTTTGAAAATGTCCAGGTTTTTTTGGTGTTCATGATACCATGCACCGTAATTAGGTTCCTAAGACCTTTGGAAATAAAAACAGCCCCACAATAGCACAGCCCCTCCACCATAATTCTCATTAGGTATGGGGTTCTTTTCAGTATAGTCGTTCTTCTATGTACACCAAACACACCTAAAGTGTTTCTAGCTAAAGAGCGCAATTATTATTTCATCTGACAATAGACCACACTTCCAGACAAAGACACTGTACCATTCAGTAACTCCTGCCGTTTACATTGGTAATTAAATGACTGGACAGGTCTTTACCTGGCATGCCCTCTAAGATTTTTTGGGGGACTTGGTGACCCCATGATGATACCTTTTTCTGTAACTTTTAAACAGTGGTTAACTTAAATAAGTTGAAATTAGATAGGAAAATGCTTCTGTTAAATTTTGTATATAAGATTTTTCTAGGGGTGCCAATATTTGTGAGCAACGTGTTTTTGTTAAAAATATTTATTTCTTTATGAGATTTTCCTATTTCTCAGAATACATTTGCTTCCCTTCAAGGGTGGATTTTTCCTCATTGTTTTCATTGTAAGATTACAATAAATCACCAACGGATTATTTTTTATACCTGTTTTTAGTCAACTTTACCAAAGGTAAATTTAAAAAACATTACCTTTGCCATTCACTTCTCCTGGGCGGGGATTCCTTGTTGTATCTGGAGGAAGAAAGTTAAATGAGTTGAGACACTCAATTCAACGCTGACACATTGCCCAAATAGAGTGTGTGCGGAGAGAGTCAAGAGGGTTCATGCTTACGGGAAACGCTGAAGCCAAAGACTCCATCAAACTCGTTGAGGAGCTTCTTAAGCAGTGTGCTTTTCCCAGCCCCTGACGGTCCACTCAACACCACTGGCCTCGGTCCTGCCATTGCTGCAGAGGGAGGAGAGACCAGTTAGACCATAAAGAGGGAAAGGACATTGGCTGATGGGTCTTTTCAAAAAAAGATAGATAAAAAAATGCAACCGAACCAGTTTGAACGTTTTTGGTGTGTCAGGCAAATTGTCAACAGAAAAGATGAGGCAGTGCCCAAACACTCTGGGAATGTACGGAAGAGGATGAATCACTCAGCTAGTCACACTCATGGGTACACAGCACAATTAACAGGCACAACACGTTCAACCAAGCACCAATCAGCACGTAAGGCTCCATGGCAAGAAGTCTTGTTGTCAAGGTGAATACAATCAACAATCAATTAATTAAAGCCTCTTCAGCTGGGGTCTGGAAATTATTACAAACATCATCACTGATCATATTCCACTCAGAAACTGCCAGCATCACCCACAAACAGCAGCTTAAAATTAAAAAAGCAGATTTGTGTACCAAGTCAAACTAACAGTACCACAACTGCGGGATATTTTTAAGGAAGCATGTTTAAATAGGAAATGGCACCACCATGTGAACTTAGGCAATCCTGGCAAAACTACTCCGCTCTGCCCAGTTTGACACTGTTCCCATTAAAGCAACACCAAAGAACTTTTCCTCTGTCGCACGCACGCTATTTGTTTATCCAACGGCTTTGTAAATAACTATGTCCATAGACAAGGTAGAATATGTTGCATGATTTTATGAAAGTAGGCTACGATGTATTGCGACATCATGCATGTCAAATTTGTAGTTTCTTATGTCTCATTCCATCGAACTACAGATCCGCTACCCGATCTGGCAAACTTACATAGTGTCGATAGAAGGCCGCGAAGCGAATGCAGAAGTGCCGTTCACCCTGTTACGAGTTGATGAACCACGGAAACATTACTTTAAGGTACAAACAACAATTTTGGTAACAGGCTGTTCATAGCAAAGACACAGAACTCCAGCTACTCATAACAGGACTCATACTACTCATAAGAGTTTAATATAGAATTCTTTGCTAAAATAATGCCGAAAGACTACCTTTAAGACTTTTCCTAACTAGAGAAGCACTGGTTAAGTTGAAGAATCTCTTACCTGTAGAGGAAGAACTGAAAGTGAGTGAGGGTGGAACAAACCCCTGAATGACTTACAGTACTACATTACAGAGGAGTGGTTATGCGTCTTGATACGTAGGCAAGTACCAGCAAACCTCCAATCACTATCCAGGAAAACCAGCCTACTGACTTGTAGAACTGCAGAACCATTAGAAGAAATCAGGATGCTGCCCATGTAATGATTTGCATTTCCTGCCCATGTAATGATTTGCATTTCCTGCATTTCCAACATGTAATGATTTGCATGTTATATGCTATATGTTATATGTATGAGGCTGTGTACATCCTGCATGGAATGGAACAATGATATGTGTGAAAAAGAATATCCTTATAGGACAATAAAGACTCTATACTATACTACCAGTGCATCTGTGAATGGATTTCTATTTTTGAAAATAGCAAATGAGACTAGTGTGTTGATGTTTTAGGTCTAGTTCTATAGCTTTTGTCCTTATGAGTTTTACTCAAACTAGAGGAATTCAACAAAACCATGTGCTTTGTCTTCCTCTATAGCATAAGTATTTCATTGTATGGGAGTGAAATGTCGCTGTGTGTCTGTCTTTTGCACTAGTCAATTAGACAACGGTCCTACGATATCAGGATAGCACTGATTAGGGTAGCCCAGCAATTTTGAAGGATACTTAAACTCCTAGGACTCCTTGGAACTCAAAGGATGCTTAAAATAGCTTCAACTATTTGCTTCTCCTGTCACAGAAACTGGTGAAATTAATCTTTATCAAAAAAGCTATACTGTCTCCCTGGGTATTTACCATTGTAAACCCAGCTATTGATTTCTCTACCACAGCCTGACTGGGTCAAAGTAAATCAAGCGTAATGTGTAAATTAATCAAAGAAAATATAATCCATTTTGCAATGTATACTATTTTGTCAACAAAATACATCGAGACAGCATATGAGAGAGAGAAAAAAATAGAGCATTAATAGTTGCAATTTAATGATAAAATTATGCAGTTCTACAAAAACTTACATCAGGTCTGCGTCCTGGCTTAAGTCACTACTTTATTACTTTTAAAACCTTAACTGAAACCCCATGGTAACAACACATAGCTGCAAGACAAGCTCTCTTGTCTTTGTGCAGTAGCAGGGCCAGCATGACCCTACGCCTTTGCAGCTGCGGATGACAGAAGCATTCTCTACAGCTCAAGGTGGCTGTCATGTCATGCCATGTCAAAATCAGAGCTAGGGTTCAGTGGCTTGGTTGGAAGCAATAGACAACTTTACATTATTCAAAATAAGACTATCAAGTAGTATTGCCTGGGTACAGACCCCAATTTAATTGTTATTGAAGGACAAACTGGCATCTGCCACAAACTTGACATTTGTGTATACAGGCCTACATTCATTTCAGGATTATTTTCAGTTAAATCAGCATTTTAGGCAATCATCTGACATCTTTAACATAATTCAACATGGACTTCTGCAGGATAGACTAAAACTGTGTAGTCTACTTCAAATAGTATCAAAATAGAATATTCTAAAACATTTCAAGTGAGACTACATTGATGGTATATCACGCTTTGAAAGCAGAACTTAAACTAATGCAATTTCTTTTAATTGGTTCCAAAACATCTGTAATTAAATCTTAATGAATAGTAGACCATTCAGCGCATGATTCACATGACTTTTGACATGTGAAACCAATTCATTAGTTTTAGGAGTAGGCTATTCTGCAATCTACAAAAAAAAAAAAACTTTTAAAATACGTAAGATTATATTCATGATAAGTATAGCCTGATGCAATTCAAGACAATCATCAGACCCTGGGGATCAAACACTACATGACTTAATTAACATTACCCACATAAACAGAGTCAAGTATGCATTTCCATCGCTAATGTTTATGTCAACTGACATGTAAGTCCTGCGAGAGACATTGCAAGAGATAATGTACCGAGGTGAACAGAGCAAGTAACGTTAGCATTCAGTCTACGGTGATGAAACCGGGCTAGTCCATAAGGTCTACTACGACTGCAGTACAGTGAAGGCAATTTCAAAACAACCTACCTGAAGCAATACGGGAGAAAAATCTCATATACATCAGGCAAATGTGTATTCCAGAAAACGAAGAATGTCTTCACCACCACCTCTTACTGCAGTCAAGTAACAGCCTTCCGTATGAAAGCCATTAGAGAATGATCTACGTCATCACGGCGGGCCAAAATAAACTCGTTGGTTGGTGTGACGATACACAAAGGTGATCTACCAAAGCTCCGGATTTACTACAATATCTCGCTAAAGAAGACGGACGCGTCGTCACATACCAACAGCGCTAACAAAAGTGAAGTTTTCCTTCTTTGAGAACAAGTATCGGATGACATCTTGAAACATTGCCGCTCTAGTGGTGACCACAGATAACCTTTTACCGTCTATGCAGAAAGAACCAGAAACTCCCCGGATGATAACGACAAGGCCTTCAGCAGATGTCAACTTCCACGTGTAAAAGCACTCTACTAGCTTCTATACCTAGCTAATAACTAAGATTAAACAAGCCATGTTTGGTTCTTCGAGATCTGGGGGTGTCAGAGGTGGCCAAGACCAATTCAATTGGGATGATGTTAAAACCGATAAACACAGAGAGAACTACTTGGGTAAGTGGCTAACGTTAGCTCGCTAGCTAACAATATAACATTATCCCATGTCCCATGCTATTGTTTTCTCGCGGGTAACGTTTGGCAACGCCAGTTGATCTGTGTGCTTTACATGCAAATAATCAATGATTAGCACACGGTAAATTGAGACCAAACCACATCAGCTAGCATTTAAATACCATCTAATACGTTAACACTGCGTAATAAGTCTAACGTTATCATTAAGCTGAATCAGATATTGGTGGCACCACCTCACATTAACATTAACCTTTCGATGTAGCTGCTATCCTTAAAAGTTATTAGTACATGTATGTAACGTTGGGTAAGTTGAGTCACTAGTAGAAAAGGTCAGTAGAAAATGTCACTCACGAGCTAATACCGCAAGATTGATCAGAGAAAGTGACGAGTTTGGACACTAACCTTGGTCCTCGCCACGTTAACGTTAGCTGATAGGTCGCAAGGCAGTAGTGCCAACTGGATCAGTCTCTCAGAATGGTTTTACTAGAAATACGGTCTAAAAACATGATCAGTTATGCCAACTTACCCTTTTCATAAATGCAGTGTGTCATTACATTTCCTGTGGGGTTAATGGGTTGTTTCCCCCTAGGTTTCCGCTGTGCTTTTACCAACAGTTACGTCGAAAGTGCTAGCAAGTGTACTGTTAGCAGCAAGTCTCGCTCTCATGTGCGGTGCCAATACGAGGAGGCTCTCTGAAGAGGGGTGGTCGATTTACGCAATTTGGCACGCTGAAGCCGCTACAGATTGCCTATGGAGCGCCTGTAGTAGGCTTCTGTCTTATCTTGTAGGGTCGACTGTACAGTAACGTTAGAGTGATAACGTCACTGCTCAAGAAGTATTTGCCTATTTTCATCACATGGTTTAATCTTGACAAATGGTGCCATTTGATTCCCTACACACTGTATAAAACAAGGTGGATGTACTCGGGGTTAATTCACTTTAAAATAATTACTCTGACTCAAGCAATTCAAACTGTCATGTCCTAGGTCATGTTTTGTCAACCTAAGTAGCAAACATAAGTAATACAAATCAAACAAATTCAGTTTTAAACTATTATTGCAAATAACTATTTATAATACATCTCACCACCACATGTTATTTGTTCAAATAAAAATATATCCGTCCCACCTGTTACTCTGTCCCCCTGTTACTCTGATGAAAATGGACACCCCCCTGTACATTGATTGTGTACATGTTGTTGCTATGATATGTTATATTTAGCTTAATAAAAATATGACTATTTTTAACTTTGAGAGCCTGGTGTTTTTAGAAGTCTCACTTTTTTATGCTTGCGCCTTGATTATTTTAATGTGAGGTGTGTTGTAACGGTCAGTTGCATCATTTCTGCCTGGAGGCGAAAAAAGTGTCACTCTGAATGGCCCCTTACTGATGGGGTGAAGCATACAATGTCCCCTGGTATGTTTAATTATAGTGGAAATTATTATTTTATTTTTTTTGAGTTTTTTTTTCCAAAATATGGTTAATTAGTATGTTAAAAATATGTTCCTGTCCAGTCACTATGATCACCTGTTGTTCATTACATGAGTAATAATGGCCGACTTAGTGCTTAACATAACACATTGTTACCCTTGTTACTGTCAACACTGGGTGCTATTGTTGTTCAGGCGTTTTACATGCTGTCCACACTGTTACTCACTGCTGACCTTGTTACCTGTGTGTTTCTTTTTTTATATTTATATTTTGCATATCTTTGTGGTTACATGTACTCAAGTCTAATATTTTGTAAACACTGTTTGTATTTCCATTACAATATAGGCTACTCATTGTCAGGAATATTTTCTTTTAATTGTGGTCAAATCTGGGCAGGATTACAGTATAATTATCCCATTTATTTTTCCAGGGAATTCTCTTATGGCACCTGTTGGTCGATGGCAGAAAGGAAAAGACCTGACATGGTATGCTAAAGATAAAAAGAGTGGGGCTCCTCTAACCAAAGAACAGGAACTTGCTGCTGTAAGGGAGGCTGAAAAGGAGGCAATGATGGCAGCATTGTAAGGAAATCATTCTAATCTTTTCCATCATGTTGTGTATATTGTTTTCTATTGTCAGATTTCTTATTAACCGAGACAACATCCAGACAACATCCATGTCTAAATTGAGCATTGAATGCAGTTAACTTTTATTACTTTTTTAGGGGGCACAAGGTTGTGAAGAAACAACCAACTGGTCTTACTAAAGAGGTTTGTGCCAGACATCAATGAACAGGTCATTTTTTATTTCCAGCATTCCATTTATAGCAATGTTCATACTATATCTATACTGTCATGTGACCAACAGGACTTGGCAGACGTGTGCAAAAGAGAGGGGGGAGATGGAGATGAGAAGGATGTGGATCGAGTCTCTGGGCTTGGGAGCTCCAGGTGAGGGCTTTTGTCTTTTACAATCCCGTCCCCCAGATTCTCCAATGGTTGTGTAATTTGTATGCTTGCTATTCAGCTGTTTGAATTTATTTTGTTTGAATTATCATTAATATTAACCATCAAGGGTTGCCTAGATCTGTGGCGTGGACTAGATCTGCCTGGCCTAGATCATAGAGACCTGGTTGCCATGCTCCAGCGTAGGGGTTCTCAGAGCTGCTTCTGTGTCCTCCTTTAGCACACTGACACTCCATCACTAATGCTCTGGATTCACTTGTCCAGCTATTCAGAAGTTCAGTCCATGGTTGAGTTCAGTCTGCTGGTGGGAGTTGGAGCAAATACAACTACATAGTACATGCATACATATAACATACACTAATGGATGCCATAATTTCCCTTGGGATGAATGGAGTACCTACCTACCTACAGTACCTCCTATAATGGAGTCTATATCTACCTACAAGGCAGGGAAGTCCCATGATTTGTACTGATAACCCCTGTTTGAGGGAAGCAATGATTTATTGCAACATTGTTTGGAATTAAGCATGTTTGGTGCTGAGTCATGTCACATGTCATGGATAAACAGTGCCCAGCACCATTCATTTAAAGCTGTTATGGAGACAAGAGGTCTGACTTAAACATAACGAAATGCTCATTTTATCAAGAAGCAGGAATGACTTTGTAGTTTGTTACTTTTCACTGTCTTTAGTGTCGGGTCAAGAAATATGGTATTCTCCCAACAAGAGAAAGAGGCAGCAAAGCTGGGACTCTCTGTCTTCACGGTAAACATTTATTTGTGTCTGCATATTGTTTATGAATGTTGGGGATAAGTAGTATGAATTCATTAGTATATCAAATGAATGGTTGGGAATCAAATACGCATATCATTGTAATATACATACCTTTACTGCAGCAAGCTGGTATTTGTTGTAATGCAAGGAAAATAATCAAGAGCATTTTTATAGCATCAAAAATCTGATGGACCTCAAGTAGCCTCTTCAAAAAAGACTACAGACGGAACTCAGGATCGAGACGATTCAGAACAAAGGTAATAGTGCTACTCTTTTTTTGAATTAAAAAGTAAAATAATCGTTTATATAATTTATCATCATGTGGTTGTTGTCGATACAATGCAGCATCTCTCTTCCATGTCTGGTAATCATAATCTTGTCTTTCAAATGACCTGAAGGCATGAGAGTCAAAAAAAGGGAAAAAAGGAGAAAAAGAAGAAAAAGGAGAAGAAGAAGAAAAAAGAGAAGAAGAAGCGCCACAGACGAGACTCATCCTCCTCTATCTCCAACTCAGACGATGACTATAAGAGGTAACCAGTCCGTTCCTTATGCTCCACTGGACTGAGATGGTGACTGGATACCAAAATGAGTAACCAATTGGATTCAACACTAGAGGGCGCCAAAGCACAGTTGTGTAAAGGGCTAGTGCTGAAATTGATGACTCATTTGAAGTACACAGAAAGATGGAAAGAAATTGGTTCTTGTTTTTGACACTTGACAATACATTTTTACAGTGATAAAGAAGTAGACATATGTCCAACAAATAACAATATAGAATAGCTTTTTTTGTCATTGTACACAAAAATACAACGAAATTTGACGGTGAAATATTCAAGCTGCACCTGTGAAAAGGGCTAGAGAGGACAAATTGCCATCTGTATTGCAGATCTTGTATATTCAGTAAATTATGTTGCTGATCATTTATGTTTGTTAGTAGTAGCATGTGCTGCACCCAACGACCCCCCCTCCCCCCCCCCCCCAAACACACACACACACACACACATTCACATTGCCACACACAAGCCAGCCTCCTCCCCTTTCCCAATCATTGATTGTCTGGGTGTGTTTTGTGCCTCACAGGCGGAGAAAGGACCACCATAGTCATAATCCATCATGGAGCAGTCAGAGTGGAGCCAGGCCCCATGACAGCCATTTAGGAAGGGGGGCAAAGGGCGAGTGCCCCCCCCACTCCCCTCCCAGCCGGCGACGCCAGCGGCGGCATGACTCCGAGTCCTCGTCTGACGGGGGGTCTTGCCACCCTCACCGCAGTGCCAAGCGCAGGTCCCCCCCAGCATCCCAAGCACAATGCCTTCGGCGGCGCCATGATACGGACTCAGACGACTAATGCCCGTGTCAACTTTACACACACACACACACACACACACACACACACACACACACACACCCTCCGTACTCTACTCACCAATGTAGAAATGCAGAGAGAAAGACTGCAACAAGATGCTCTTAACTATGCTCTTTCTCAGAGACATACAGCAAGTCGGGCAAGTTGGCTTTAGCAAGTAGAATACTTCAGATTGGAGTCATAGCAAAATACACGGTCCATCAAAAGGGTTTTCTTGTGCATCATTCAAAGATCTACTACCCATCATGTCAACATACAGACACTGTGGAAACGGCTATGGTCAGGTGTGTAGTTATCAGATGTCACAGTGACCGAGCTCTGCCTCATTGTGGCTGCTGATGAGGTGAGAGGTCTTCACTGTGGCAGTAAAGTTGAGCAAAAAAGGATGAAAGGCAGTAAATGCAAGCCTCTGGGAATGTTTAATTGTGTAATGTTTTTATGTAGGACTACCACAGATTGAATAGGAAGTACAATTTTTTTTTTTTTTTTTTTTTTTGACCTCATAAATCAATTGTTATACCAAAATTGTAGATGTGTATTAAAATCGGAAGGTTGGAAGCATGCACCAGTTTTAGTTTGTCATTCCAGTCTGTACCAGTCTGCACGTGGACAGTTGAGTTGCTACAGTTAGCACCCGTCCCAAATGACAAACTGGCATGAAGAGTATACATTTGTTTATTAGTAACTATGTTATATTAAGGTAGTTGTAGCAGTGTCCTTTCACACTGGATTCTGTGATGACTAGGTCACCATCTCCATTGACTTACTAGGTTCTACAGGCTCTGACAGACTGCACTGTGGGGCACAATGCAAAACATGACCTATGAACTCAAGTTCAAACCAGACAGTATCATAAACATTTGTCACTTTACTTTCATGGATTCTAATGTAGGATGAAGTGGAAAAAACTTTTGCAAAGTATTAAGAGATGCTATCATGGCATCTGGGTGGAAATGTGTTAATTGGGCTACTCTACCTTGTACTGGCCCTCCCCTTATTTAATCAATCTAGTGAGAGTTGTCCCTTTGTCCAGGCCAGAGTGCCGCTCCCTGGCTGGTGAGGCGGCACTGGAA
Source organism: Alosa sapidissima (assembly GCF_018492685.1). NCBI lineage: Eukaryota > Metazoa > Chordata > Actinopteri > Clupeiformes > Clupeidae > Alosa > Alosa sapidissima. The sequence continues at coordinate 51,392,412 of NC_055957.1, read as the reverse complement.
TGCACTCCAATGGTCATAATAGAGTGTAGTGTTTGCATTTGCATTGAGTCACTGTGAAAGGGGGCATTCTGCTGGCTGGCACCTGGGGTTGCACTAAAAAAGAGCAAAGCACAGACAAAAGAGAGGGTGCAAAAAACCAGGCCGGTCCCTTTATACAGCCCCAGTAGCACAGGAGCGCCACACACAAACCCAAGCTGATGGAGCAGCGGGAGTGGGCGAGACAAAGACACCCTGTAAGAGAGAGAGAAAGAGAAGGAGCGCACCCCTCCTTTTCCCACCATCATACTCTCCTGCCATGCGTTACGGGCTTGGCTGCATTATCCATGGCACCCTAATCAGGCCAAAGGAACGTTGTCCTAGATTGGTTTCCCTCCCTCTTGTCCTCCCAGCACACCCCTGGCGACTGGGCCGGCCCCGCTGACCACACAGAGCCCAGCCATTTCCATTTGTCACTTATTAAAAAAGCCTCTGTGAGCAGGGAGGTGTCTGTCGCCGGAGGTTGTTTAGGAGCCGGCCGGTGGGCGACAGGGTGTGTGAGTGAGGATGGGAGCCAGCGGGAGGTGGAGGGCTCCATGACACGACGCAGCGCAGCGGAGCTTACATGAAGAGTCATTCAGAAGAAAAGCCCCCATGAGAACAAGGGGGAAGGCAGCCACAATGGAGGTTGAGCCCAGCGATGGCAGGGCACAGCCAGTGGGAGAAAACATTAGCCTCAAAAATATTTTTTCTACAAAGCCCAAGTCCAGATAATTAGGATCAGAGGATGGCAGTCGTTTTCAGATCCCCAGTGTGAAGTCCCAACTATTTCCCATAGAATTGATGGGGTTATGTGACCACATGGAATGGCAGCAGATGCTGTATTAATTCTTAATTCTATTCTGATGTAAGCAATGTCAGAAATTATACTTGTCATAGTAATTTATAAGATGTTTATGTTATTAGAAATATTTGGATCTGGATTTTAGATATCTATTTGATACAAGTATGTGATAAGCAAATTGCATCTGGCCTTTGTAATAGACAGTACCACTGCAAGCTGTTCCACATTGCCTTTATTGCAAGTGAGATCATTGTAGAGCTAATTGGGCAATCACACACACACACACATTGAATGTTGCTGGCCTGAGAATTTTCAGCACCCCTTTCCCTCAAATGAGGTCAAAAGGTCCAATAAATATTTCCAGTAAACTTTAGCTTTTTGAAAAGATCTTTGGATTATTTTCAACCAGGCCATTCTAAAATGGCTCAGTGACACCATTGAGATTGCTCTTTGACTAATGATATCTTGTTTATTCCAAGTGAACTGACTGTTCTTTGCCACCATTAGCATAGTCATTTAGGTTTTTTCAGGTAAATCTTGGTCAAAGGCAGCTGTCTTCAGCACAAAAGACAATATTACAGTTAATAATAATATTTTTAAAAACATTGCATCACATTGTGAGACACTACTTCCATTCATTGTGTTGCTTTGTGAATTTATTGTACTGGAATCTATCCCCTCCAGCTAAAATAATGCTTGCGCCATACCATTTTTTGCATAGTGATTTTAAATGAGCAAGTTAACCTTAGTCTTAGGGACCTAACCTTCTTAAAGGATCTGACCATTAAAAAAAACTAATAATAAATCAAATATTTCATTGATGACTATCTATTGATAATGATCAATCAGTTAATGAGCACTGCATGTCTTCTGTCTGCCTATTTCAAAAGTGGCTCTAAGTTCAGGTAGCTATGAACCACAGGAACACAGGTACAACCAGGAGCCCGCTGAATGTAAACTAGTGGTTTAAACTAATATAGAAAGTTGCATGGAAATAAAAAAGAAACATGGCAACATCCTTAAAACACCAGCAGCACACCATTCTTCTAACTGCTTTAATTACAGTGCTTTTCTGTCAAAATCAAAGCTGAGAAAAATTGACATGTAAAAAATAAAACATTCATGTTAAGGAATCACACTAATAACCAATCTACAAGATTAACACCGTTTTGAACTCCAAGTCAAGCACTTTAAAGCAAACCAAAATAACACAAATAGATTTGTTGCTTCAAGTTTTCCGTATCACACGATCTTGTATAGTAAGGTGGTAAATCATTCAATAGGTATCTAAAGCTATCAAACAGTACACTTTAACAGTTGACTTGGAGACCATAGCCAGTAGCTTAACAAGTACACCCTGGCACTGTATGTGTAGAATAAATCTGATAGATTTCATATTGCTATAAACATGCCACATTCAATGGAGGGCCATGTGCTGATTTTGACATGAGAGAAGGCATGAGGAGAGCCATGGAGGCCTGGAGAACTCCGATCACACTGAACAACATGTATGAGAAGTTATTTCATTGCAATGCTCAATGACAGTGACGTGTTTACCAACTAATCTTACAGGGCCCCCATAAGCCTTAGGCACCAGTTATCAAGGGTGATGTGCATTGAGTAGGCCAAAAATGTAAACAATCGGAGCCTCACTCATTCCATCACTACCATGCGGTTTTGCTCATTCAGGTTCTTAAACAAGGCAGAACATGATTAACCTGAGACACAATGATGTTCTCCTACACGAAAGCAGGTGAAAGCAAAGGCCATCACACCCAACCTTGACAGCCCACACGTAAAATGCATAGAAATCGTTCCAAAACACCTTTCAATAGCATCCAATGACAGATAAAGCTCAACAACTGATAAGTTCCGACTAGAAGTCCTGTTTGAAGCTGGATCATTAACAGACCATTTGCTTTCAATAGGATACAGTGTAACTATGGTATCAACAACTGTTTCATAATTCATTCATTTTATATGATAGTCATTAATTAAGGAAAGGAAAGGTAGCAGGTAGTGTATCTGTACAGTATCCACTGGCATCTGGCATTTAGTTTTAATGATTAGAACTGCTCCCCCACTTTTCAGTACATGTGCAATCTTACACAAGTGTTAGAGGAGATTTTATCCATAAAGGCATCTACTAACTGAGACAGGAGTGCTTAAGAAGACTGATTCCTTTAGAGGTTGCTCCTGTTCTCCCTTTTTCACTCCCTAAACATGTTCCATCAAACGCCTGTTAAAGGGTTATTAAATAACATCGTAAGGAAATATTGAGTACGTTACATATTGCATAAGAGTGCATCAGGCAGCCCCATACCAAAACAAGACTATTTACATTAAATAAGAGACCTGATGGCTACAACTCGTTTATCCTCCCACTAGTAAAATATTGCTGTGACCAGACATGAGATGAGGGCGGCATCCGCCACCCTTATGTTTTCAACCCCAAAGTAGCTTGATTTTCAACACGAGGAGTAAAAGCGATGGAGAGGAGACAGAGCAACGGAGAGATGGGACATGCGGTCATCATTTCTGGTTCCGCAGCTGATTGGAAAGCCAATCTAGTCCTTCATACAGGCCATCACCACTGGTGGCACAAGTGGCCTGGATGTACCAGTTTCTGTGGCGCAAGGAGTGCAGTCCCAGCTTATCCGTGATCTCAGCAGCGTTCATGGCATTAGGGAGGTCCTGAGGAAAAAGGCACAGTTGTCTCAAACAAGCTAGCAGCACAGAACAGAATGTCACAGAACATATCATTCTTTCGAGATGAATACAGTGCAAAGAGGTGGGAATCAGATACCTGTTTGTTGGCGAATACTAATAAAACTGCTTCTCTGAGCTCATCCTCAGCTAACATTCTCATAAGTTCCTCTCGGGCTTCGTTGACACGCTCTCTATCATTACTGTCCACAACGAAGATGAGACCTGATGAGAGAAGTATATGATACAGTCATCTGAACTTTTCTCCTGAAAACAAACAAACAAAACAAAAAAACAGACAAAAACATAAAAAGTGTTGGCAAAGCTTACCCTGTGTGTTCTGGAAATAATGGCGCCACAACGGTCGAATTTTATCTTGACCACCCACATCCCAAACTGTGAAACTTATGTTCTTGTATTCCACAGTTTCTACATTGAAGCCTGTTGGGCAGAGAAAACGGTACAATTACACACTAGAGAGTATTAGTTATTTTACAGAAGTGGGAAACTCTGGCCTTCATCATTGTTCTGCCTGTGCACTTTACATAGATGGTTTCATTAGCTTTGAGGTAAACTTTATTGAAGGTCATACACGTTGGGGGCAGCCGTGGCCTACTGGTAAGCGCTTCGGACCTGTAACCGGAGAGTTGCCGGTTCAAACACTGACCAGTAGGAACAGCTGAAGTGCCCTTGAGCAAAGCACCTAACCCCTCACTGCTCCCCGAGCGCCACTGTTGTAGCAGGCAGCTCACTGTGCCGGGATTAGTGTGCTTCACCTCACTGTGTGTTCACGGAGTGCTGAGTCTGTTTCACTAATTCACGGATTGGGATAAATGCAGAGACCAAATTTCCCTCATGGGATCAAAAGAGTATATATACTTATGCGTGCAAATAATGATTAGGGGCAGCTGTGGCCTACTAGTTAGCGCTTTGGACTTCTAAAGGGAGGGTTGCCGGTTCGAACCCCGACCAGTAGAAACGGCTTAAGTGCCCTTGAGCAAGGCACCTAACCCCTCACTGCTCCCCGAGCGCCGCTGTTGTGGTAGGCAGCTCACTGCGTCGGGATTAGTGTGTGCTTCTGTTCACTGTGTGCTGAGTGTGTTTCACTAATTCACAGATTGGGATAAATGCAGAGACCAAATTTACCTTACGGGATCAAAAGATACTTATATAATAACAATCTACTGTTTCAATAGGCTACTTATAATTCCAAGTGACTCACCGATAGTTGGAATAGTGGTAACAATTTCACCAAGTTTGAGCTTGTACAAAATAGTCGTTTTGCCAGCAGCATCAAGACCAACCATGAGAATTCGCATCTCCTTTTTGCCAAAAACTTTGAACAAGTTAGCAAAGAGGTTACCCATGGTTCAGGTTGAAGGATGGAATTGTTCCTCGGAAATCTGCCAAATGGAGAGACATAAATTAATCATTTAAATCCCCCCCCCCCCCATTTCAGGAGCGCCTTACCTACCCCATTAATCGTGAGGTAGCATAAGGTGAGGAAAATTAACATCTCCGCAATGTTTTTACACATAGCCTAGGCCTACTCTGCTACAACTCGTGAATTTGCATGACCTCGCTGCTCGACTTGTTACAGTTTGTCAGATCTGTTGACGTTAGCTATTGTTATCTGGCCAGAGTGTAAGGGATTTGCGTGGAGTTAAATTACTTGTAAATTCACACCAACAAACGAAAACAATGAGGACAAGCTATCTTAATCCGTTTGTCTACTTATTTTTGTTTTATCCAAACAACCATTGCAGCCTTGAAAGAGTTCAGTCATCAGCAGCTTAACTTTAGCTTGCTATTACTTTTAACGTTATGAATGCAAGGTGCTTGATACCAAATACCGCAAACGTTACACCTTGAATGTTTCATATTTCAGTGCGACTATGTTGCTGTCAGCGTCAGCGACCAAAACATTCTCATCTTTAAGCTAGCAAGGTAACGTTAACGAGAGGTAGCAACATCGTTTGCGCTTGCGGGACAATGTTGCCACTGAATCTTTATAGCAGAGCAGGTTAACTATCGTTAGCCAGTGTATTGAGGTCATAATACATATAGCTGATGACCAAATCCGATTAATCAATACTGAAAATGAATACGCAGTGACAGACATTGGTTCCTAAATGTAGCCTTTTCGACATTGTCAAAGAGTTAGCTAGCGCGCTAGCATAACTAGTTTACTGACCGCTTGCAGACAACAAATCTCAGTCGAGTGTCACGAGTCGCGAGCTTAACGCCAAGTAGGCTAGGCTAGTAAATACCAAGCTAAGACTCTTCATATCCATTAGTATATACATTTCTAAAATGGTGTATCAGCTACAACAAAACCACTGTAAATTATTTTACAAATAATTTCTTCTCTTACTATTTGCTTGTTTCCCCTGTTTGAACGGATTTCAAGGCGTTCCCTTCCTCAAAATGGCGATTTGTCGGCCACGTCAACACGTCCGTAAGCAGTTAAGCATGAGAGCATCACTAGTAGGCTACCTCTGTGGGGTGGAGGACCAATTCTCATATCCAGCTTCATGCATTAGGGTTGGCTGCTCCACTTATCGGTAGAGTAGCCTAAGGATGCAAATGCAACATGCATCAGCTTAAGCTGTGTGTGCTCACGCCAGACTACACTAAAGTTTTTTTTTTTTGTTTTTTTTTTTTTCATTTCAAATATGTTTTGACTTAGGACGCCTATTTCAGACGGGATAATTTTACTTTATTTCCAGGTTCAGCTACAGCAGGGTCAGGGATGGATTACTGCACGGGCCTACCGAGGGGCCCAAGAGGTCAGGGGGCCCTGAAACCCAAGCATTTGCATGGAATCATTGCCTCAATATCAACAAATCAGGATTAATACATCTAGGCAGGGGCCCAAAAGTTCATAATCCGTCAATGAGTATGGGTCTGGGTGGGCACTGCAGACTACTCCAATGCTGATGGAGGTATGGAGTAGGGTCTGAGTGGGCACTGCAGACTACTCCAATGCTGATGGAGGTATGGAGTAGGGTCTGAGTGGGCACTGCAGACTACTCCAATGCTGATGGAGGTATGGCCTAAGCTTGATGGAAGGTTTCAGCTCACACACAAGTTACAGTTGGCTAAGAGGTCTACTGACTGAGTGTCAAGCACAACACACAAGTTACAGTTGGCTAAGAGGTCTATTGACTGAGTGTCAAGCACAACACACAAGTTACAGTTGGCTAAGAGGTCTACTGACTGAGTGTCAAGCACAACAAGTCAGTGAAACAACAGCACCTGCCATAGATGTTTGAATCTTTCATTCAAACTTGAATTGGTTATGAATTGAGCCTGTCATTTCACAACCACCTTGTCTCTGTGCATGACGGGTCTTGCCTTGTGGGTCTTGCCAGGTGCTTTTAGTGGTTTAATGAACTGCTTGGACATGATATTGCTGCTATTCCTTCTTTGCATACAAAGGCACATATTCATGTTGGTGGACCACACCATCAGAATAAATTGAGGGCAAGGGACATGGATCTCTCAGATAGTTGGCTTTTTATGATGTATTCTCACGGTCTAAGGAAAGCAGCTGTTGCCATTCTGGGGGTGGAGGCCACCGACCCAACCTTGAGTCTCCCCTGGCACAGGAATCACACCCTCAGACCAAACTCGCACACAGTGGCCTTGTATGCTGAGAAGCCAGGTGTTAACTGATGCAAAGTCTTACTGTGACAGAGGTGCACAAATTTCACCCTTCTGGTTAGAATACAGTGTAATTTTGATTAAAAGCGTCAAGCAGACATTTTTGGAAAACATAAATAAATAAATATAATACATAAATATATGTTATTTTCCTCCTCAGAACATACAGTCCTTTGATTTGTCAACTTCCTGGTAAGTCTTGCCTATTCCTGATGGCTCATTTGCAATTGTTCATTGACCATTAGGCCTATTTAAAGGACAGTATATATTGTAGCCTAAGGTTCTTATCTTTCTCAGTACCTGCACTACAATGCAATTACTCAAAATATTATTATTATTTTTGTGTGTGTGTCGAAATATAACAGAAGGGTCACTGTTGATTGTGTTTGCATGGTCATTTGTGTTTACATTACAGGATCTGAATCTGAGCATGATCAGTTTTAGCATTATTAATCCTGCCTTGCCTATACACCACCAATTGAGGATGAAGGTCAAATCACAAGTGGTATATTTTCTGTATCTTATGGCTACAGTTGATGCCTTTGCCAACCATGTCCTTGTAGCAATTTAAACCTGTAATTATTTGAGACTGATATGTACTTTATCCAGTTGAAAAACACGGCTGTTGACATGACTGTGTTTACACAACAAACCCGCAATGGCACTTTAATTTGGTCAGCTATAGCCTGAGAATACTCATGACAATGGGTGCAGTTAAGAAGAGGTCTTGTTGTGTTCATCTTATTTCCATTTTTGGTTTAATTTTTGTGCTATGATTTTGTAGTTTGCTACATGGGACTGAATAGAGAATTACATAATCCTAAAACTATAGTGTCATGAGAAATGGAATAGAGGGCTCATCAGATGTGGAGTAGGATTTCCAAAACTCTAATCCATCGAACGTGACCTTTAGAAAATTACATCGCAAGCAATGTATGTATCCATTAAATACATTCAATAAAAAGTATCAAAGCACCAAATCCAGACTAAAAGTGGAATATTAACATTGTGGATAGACTTTTGAGTTTCACCTTGTTGACTAGAGGTGACCTGTCGCCTCCCATAGGCCAAAGAGGCACATAACATCCAACATCAAATTTTGACATGTCAGATTGAATAAATCATTTGTGTAGTTGAATAATAGTTTTTTTCTAGTACCATGCAGTTTTGCGGCACAATTATGTTCTCTTTTTGATATTAATAAGTAATGAGATGGAACCTAATGATCTATCACAGGGATGGCGACCCTGTGGCTCGCAAGCCACATATGGCTCTTTGCCTCCTCTTGTGCATCCTCCTGATGTTCTCACTTCTCCTTGGACTTAAGAGGTTTTTTATTTTTGAAATATATTTCTGATAAATCAAAATGCATTTCATTATTTTTACAGTAATTAAAATAATTTTACCGTCATGCGATGGATATCAATCTAGCCTCAAAAGAAACATAAGCAGACGCATTTTTGTCTGCCTGGTTTACTGCTACTGTTGCAATCAGGAAAACGTAGCTAAGCGCAGATAGAAGGACATTTAAAAGGAGGATTTGTCTTTTTGTAATAACACCGTATAAAAAACGTGTTCTACACGTTAGTTTGGTACTTGGTATGCCATGACTTAACTGACCCATAAAGCTTCAAACCTGAAAAAGAGTTTACCCAAAGGCAATGACCTTTGCAAGTACAAGGTAAAGGTAGGCTTTTTAAAACGTCTGTCAGAGAAGCAGATTCGTTGTCTTTTTGTTCATTTTCTTTTTAGAAAATTAACGGAACACTCGACACCCTCAAAGGTCACATTGGCACCAGTTCTTACATTGGAGCATTGGTCATGCTAATAAGTCATTGACTGAGGGGGGATTTGTGATGTATTTCAGATATTTTTGTTACTTGTTACTCATTCCTGAAAATGATAATTTGTAGCATTCACTTTTAATGAAAAAGAGAAGAGCTATTTAAACTGTAACCCTGTTATTATGTTATTAGGCGTAGGCCTATAACACACTGTTTCTGATGTAGTAGTGTGTGAGTAGTGTGGAATGTTTTTTGGCTCTTCAGGCTGGACTGGTTAGCCACCCCTGATCTATCACATCAATGAGAAAATATATCTGGTCATATTCAGTTGAAATATAGTAGATCTGAATTATGGATCTTGGACCATGACCGTTACAGTAGTGATCTTGAAAACAAACTGGTAGAATATAAGGAACCTTTCATTTAACAGCATTTTCACAAATCAAGAAAACCATAAAGAAAACTGATGGAATACTAAGTGGACTATCCAAAGGACATGCAAACATCCTGCATATATTTGGGTGATTTCTTGAAAATACCCTTACACGTAAACAACACTACTTTTGTTCAGTCGTGAAACATGTGCAAAAGCCTCATGTTAAAACCTGGTCTGGTGGAAGTTATAGTGGCCTCATATCACACAGTGATTAGCAGTTTGTTGTTGTTGGTGCAGTAACACCTGAGAAGTACAAACTTTAAGCATTAGTTATATTTGTATGAGTCTACTTATTAGCCTGTGGAATTGCACTGAATCCTCTCTCAAAATCTAATACTAAATCTAATCTAAAATAATTTACTTCCATGTGGACAGCTCTGGTATCTTACTAATTATGATCTTACAAGCTCGTACATTGAAGCTGTACTGATTCAGTAAAGAACTTAAAAAAAGAGAATGTGTTTCCATAAGACAGTCAGTTACATGGCTCATGAAGTTGGAAAATACAATTGCAGACCACTGCAGAGGCACACCTGCATGGCATGCTTTCAACTTTGTTGCATGTTCCATTTTATCATCATTTTTGTTCACCTGCCAACCTAGCCTCAGTTATCAAGAAGAGACAGCATTAGTTGTAAAGTTTCAAATTCTTCAAGTTGTTTAATTTCTGCCTATAAGTATTTGTTCTAGAAGTAATACCATCACTATTCACTGTGTGCCATACCAACAAATTTATTGATTACCGGTATGCATATAACAAATATAAAATAAATACATGAAGGAAAATCTAAAATGCATTTTTGTATTACTAACTAGCAGCCATTATGCAATCAATCAATAATGTAATGGATGCCTTGGTGCCAAAGTCATACAATCATTTGCACAGTTCATAACCATCAGTCAAGTCCACATACCATGGCCTGTAATCAGGCGTAGATTCTGTCCATGGCAGCTGTAAGTCTCGAGCTGTGGTATTTAGTAATCCAATTCTTCACATCAATGACTGTTCCTTGTCCTCTGTAAAACCTAATGATACAGGTCTGCCCATGTAGGTCTTACAACAGAGGAGAGCATCTACAGAAATACCCCCCAAATAACACACACAAACACACACAGACACACACACACACACACACACACACACACACACACACACACATTTATACACACACACACACACACACACACAGAGAGAGAGCAATCATGCACACACACACACACACACACACACACATACACACACATACACAAGTCTCTCTTTGAGATCATGTTTCATATCAAGCAAGCAAGTGAAATCACTGCCTTAGAAAGTGCCTAGAAATGAATAGATATGAGAATCAGCATCTATTCAAATGAGCTGGCACAGAACTGTGGTGTAAGTCATCAATCTCACAGTTACTTATTCGTCTGGTCATCCAAAGACAAATGGAGGAAAATCCTTGGATTTCTCTCGTGGCCTCACTGGGGAGTTAGGCTGGTCAGGGTGGACTTGAATGGAGGAAGACCGCCAAGGGACAAAACAGGCCTCGCAGTAGGAAGTGGGGCTTGCAGCTCAGTAGGGAACCAGAGCACCCCCCCTGGAGATGTAGCTTAGAAATGAGAAAACCTCCCAGTGAGGGGCTTGAGAACAGCGGGCTCTTGGCGTGAGGGTCCTTGTGTGTGTGTGTGTGTGTGTGTGTGTGTGTGTGTGTGTGTGTGTGTGTCTGCTTGTGCTTGTCAAAAGGATATTATGGCCTCATAAGCAAAAGATGGCCCTTCTGAGGCGAGGCCAATGGTAAGTGGAGTGTGGATCCATAGCAAACCCTCCTCAGAAGGCGAGGGGCATCCATCATAACAATCCTGAGCCGAACAATGGCAATGCCCATATCATGCGCTTCCATTGTGAGCACCAGGAGGGGCACTCGAGACAACAGTGCGTCTGTGAAGAGCACAATGGGCCCAGGGGAGGCCGGGCCGCATGGGAAACCAGAGGGACAGGCGTGGACGCCTCCCCTTCGGCACCCGATCTGCCCGAAGATGCCCAGGGCCAAGTTCCGAGGTGGTGCGGGGCAGGAAACAAACGGAACATTATGACGACAACCCCTGTGGCTGCCATGAGAGGGTCCATGCTGGCTCTACCCATTGGCAAACAGAGTCGCTGGGCACTTTACCCCACGCCTCTCTCAGCAGGGGGCGATGTGGAGCGAGACGGGTTGGGGCACCGGATAAATGAGCCCCACGGTGTCGGCTGCCAATCACTTTTGTGTAGCGATTGTTGGTGGCCTGAAAAGGTCGTTAAGGGGATTTACATAACATTTTCCATGTGGACCATGTAGTCAGATCATGAACTTCCTGGCATGCCTCTTGGAACGCAGAATTTTCTAGGCGGAGTATGGGGATGAGGAGTAGGGCCGAAAGATTAATCGAAATCGAATCGACATCGCAATTTGAACAAATGCAATTAGCTAATCGCAAAGGTTGCAAGTAAGTGTGTAGCTAGCGACTCTGACCTAATGGTCAATACATATATCATAATATGCATTTTTAAATTCATGTTGTCCTTATGTTACAGACAGTCATGCTCATCAATCAGAGGTACCATGCTCCGCATGCAAGCTAATCAGATATAAGCTATTAGATGTAATTTGTATATTTCCATTTTCATCCTTGGATCCAATGTGCAGGTTGATGCATTGCATGGCAGCCTCAGCCATCGGTGTATAAGTATGTGTGTGTGAATGGGTGTGAGTAGTTCATATTTCTATGATATCTTATTGGTAGCCTAATGCTTCATCGCATGTTTTAAATGTATCATATAGTGAATCTTGACCTGAGATATGGCAAGACCACTCGGCCATTGAGAATATCTGAACATAGATCCAACATAAGAAATCATGACTCCAAAAGCCCTGTAGAAGTTCATTTCACCCTCAACTCCCACATCTGTCCACACTTCGCTACTGGGGGATCGAAGTAGTCAAATCACCCACTAGGGGGGGTGACATCAATACGCTACTACTAAAAAGGGAGGCCTTCTGGATACGCTTGACACTCTAGCCCCCAAAGGAATGAATGAGGAATTTGATCTGCGACCTTTTTTGTAGGCTCAACTAGGCCTAATATTTATCAGAGACTCTCTGTACTTTATTGTTTGTATGTCATTGATTGTGTCTAACTGTATCAGATCATTGCTCTCTCAAGCTGTTACTGTGATTTCCTAAGCTAGGTCACATCACTGTGATGTATAAGCTGTGGCCTGTTTGCTTGTTTTTTGCTCTTCTGGACTTATTTTTACGTATCTGGAAGTATTTTATCATTACTCTGTTAAGATAGGCCATGTTACTGTGACTTCTTAAACTAGGTCATATTACTGTGATATAAGCTGTGGCTTTTTTGCTTAACTGTGCCTGTAGTTTATTACCACTTTAAGATTGTCTGTGGCACTATGTACAGTACACAGTATTGTCATGTGACTTTGTCTGCACTTGCACTTTAATGGACACTTTGCACTTTAATGGACACTTTGCACTTTAAGATAATAACCTGTAACAGGTGATTTGTCAGGTGACTTTTTGATTGGTGTGTATGTGCCTTGTCTTCTTGCTGTCTTCATGTCTGAAGAAGGGCATTCAGCCCGAAACGTCACATGTGGTGATTAAAATCTTTTTTATAAGGAGTTTTCAGTGTGCGGACTAACGTCATTTTTTATTAACTTATATCAAAAATCAAATCACATTCTCAATATCAGTCAGAAAAATTCCAATTAAATAATTACTCCAAATCCATCAGCCCTAAGAAGGGCTGTTCTGTATTCTTAATTGTGATACTATCTCCAAATAACAAAATTGTTCAACATTAGAAAAGTAGTAGATCTAAAATATTAGGGGTTGCTTTTCCTTAAGATATGCTTTTCATTTTGCTATGAGATGGGTTATGCAATAAATAATAGTACCTATTTTTTGTACCTAAATGTCAGATATGGCTGACTGACTGCTGAACAGTGATTGTAGGTTGAAGTTTGTAAGTTTCACTTTGGATTTTTATTTATTTATTATGTTTTACTATTTAACCAGATCGTCAAGATTATGCAAAGTGCATAACAAAAAAAAAATCATTCCAGCAGTAATGTGGAAATTTGGGCATGATGCTAGTTCTCCATGACCAGCTAGACAGACATCTCACAATGAATTCACAGAGATACAACACACTCGATAAATATACTATTAAGAAATATACCCCTTTTCACATTCCACATACTGTGTGCCCTGACAAAGGCACTAAATAGTGGATTTGCGTGCCTCAGCCATGTTTATACCTTGATTAAACAAACTCATTGGAGCCAAGGAGAGTGCAATCGTATCCTGTCCCTGGGCTGCCTAATGGCCTGGTATTTACAGCCTGCTGCAGCAGACTCTGCGGAGGCCTGGCTCTGATTAGACCGGCGGAAATCAAAGGCCTCTCCACTTGGCATGGTGGCCTCCATTGTCACTTTGATGGTAGGTGATTTGTAGCCCACCCTCATTCCATTTATTTATTTCCAGTCACAGTTGAAGCGTCCAGGAGACTGACAGGCTGCTTCTGGATTCCCCCATGTGGGATTTGAGAGAGAGAGAGAGAGAGAGAGAGAGAGAGAGAGAGAGAGAGAGAGAGAGAGAGAGCGAGCAGGGGCACTGATGATGCTTTCATTCGGACCTGTCATTGGGACAGATCCCGGTGGTCTGGGTGTGGGTGCTGTTTTAGTTCTGAAGTTGACTCCTCTCCAGGAACTATTACTTAGTGAGTGACACCTCTATCCACAAGGTTTGAACAGGATACTAATCGTTCCTTTTTGGCATAAGATTTCCGCTCGACTCCTATTGTTCAGTCTGTGGTTAGAGCTGTTGACCTGGAAGTAAACTCCTTGAGAGGGAACGTAAACCCACATTCTACATGAGCACTAAACCTAAATGTCACATGATGATTACATAAACTCAAATGCTTATTTTGTTCCTTACCCTTTCAATCCAACAAACTTCTAGTAATTGATGAGTCCCAGTGATCTCTCAGTGTCACTTGAAATTAGTGTTTTGTCTCTAATCCAACATCTGAGCCTCTGTTGCGGAGGCCTTGCGCATATTTCCCGGTGTTGTTTTTAAGCGCACCTGTCTACCTCAGGGCAAAATAAAATACCTCAGTAGCTGCCAGGGCTGCTGTGGCCTCTCCTTTTTCTGGCTGATGCACTCGGTGGTGGTGGTGGCAGCGGCAGCGGTAGCTTGGGGAGCTTGTCTTTTCGCTTTGCTGAACCTCGCTGACAGGCCGGCTGACACTCCTGATGTCACGACAGGTGTCGGAGATACTAGTGAAAGTGGGATTTACAGATTATGTGGAAGATGAATGGAAAGGAGGACCGTCGTAATTACAGAGGATGGTTCTGTCATGGAGAGCTCCTCTTTGTGATGATCACTGAGCCCTTTGCATTGATTGGACCATTGCTACATTTGCCCAAATGACAACCAAGGCTAATTCTATGATAAACTAAAGTGTAGGCACAATGCTCTCTGTATGAGGCCTACTAAGAAAGAACTCTTCATGATGACACATTGGGTTTGTGTGAGGGAGGGCGCCTGTGTGTGTGTGTGTGTGTGTGTGTGTGTGTGTGTGTGTGTGTGTGTGTGTGTGTGTGTGTGTGTGTTTGTGTTCCTGGTGAACGTGTGTGATTTTATATTATGGTTGTCAGCAATTGTGGGACCACCAAAATCTAGCAATTCAGAACAAATGCCATTGGATGGAAATAATGGCACAAAGCAGTGTAAAGTCTCAAATCCTGGTTAAGACCCTCCATCTTTCAAACTAAACTGGATCACACCAAGAATCCATTATCCTTTTATCCTGTTCAGATCCACTAATCCCGAGGCCATTTTCCTTCTTTTTCTCCTTCTCTCCTTTTCTCATCTCAAACAGCAACTGTTTGGTTGTCCGGCAGAGGAACGTTGAGAATTTGTGGGCTCAGTGAAAAGAAAGCAACTATATCTAAGACATGAAGAACAGCTTGATGGAGCCAAGAATGCAACCGAGTGTCTTTAAATCCAGTAATGAGATGTTTAGTGAGCGGATCTGGACCAATTTTACGTGGACATAGATACTAATGAATTCTACAAGAGGACATAGAGAAATATTGTGTTTGGGTGGGAAAGAGCACTTGAGTGGGGACATTTTAAGTTCATTTGCAAAACAGAGGAAGCCAATTGTGAACTTTCATCAAATAAACCGAATTAATCATTAGGGCTTTATATATATTTGCTTCATGCTGCCAGTATCTTTTAAAAACATTCAAGTTTGCGCAGAATAAAAACAGTCTGGATGAATAACATGGTATCAGCAACAGACACTTATTTGCACTGCATTTGGTTCATTTTGTCTCCTGTTTCAAAGCCTGCATGCAATCCTGTAAGATAACATTACCAAATACACACCCACACGTGTGTGCCATGGCCTGTTGAGTGGAGAATGACTGACTGTTTTTGCTGGCTCTTCAGTGGCTGTGTGGAGTGCAATAGTCAAATAGTCAAATGAATAAGGTTTCAGTGAACTGCTCAATATCACACAGACCTAATCTTTTGAAGTTAAATTACTTCTGTGTAGGTAATGCTGATAAACAAATGATGAACAGGTTTGGTCATGTTACCAAATAAAGCTGTTTGTTGTTGATTTTGTTCCCTGTAGGCACGACTTTCACTAAGAATGAAGCCAGTTGTTGATAGATTTGTAATTGTGTCAACATGTATTTGTAATTACCCTTGTAATAACTGAGTAACTACATACAGCAGGTAGGCGAGTGAGAAGAAAGAGATGTCTCCCCCTGTTTTCATTAAACAAACGCTAGCATTCATTTAGCCTACATGCTCCTCTAAAAGGCTGGTTCATTCCTCTCAGCATGAGAGGGGGGCCGACCTGGCCAGCATCAATAAAAACAGCACTAAAATGCAATTACAGTGCTGTGAAGAATGGGACTACTTAGTAATTTGCTGGGTAAAACTGAGGAGATTGCAGGTCTGGGGGGCTTGGAATTCTCTGCTTGCCCAACAGTGTGGGAAAACCAGTGGGAAGGCAGGCACCACCCTTTGTGAAGTAATTACTGGAACTAGCGGAGGACAGCTCCAGTCCCCACTAATGATAACCCCACTCCTCCTCTCCCTCTGCTAGCCACCTTGAAATTGATGCACCCTCCAACACGCAGCCAGCCACACACACACACATACGTGCACACACAGTTTATATTAATGTAGGACTCTCTCATCATTATTTACTTTAAACCTTTTTTTAATGTGTAATATTAGCAATAGTTACTGTATTCACACGACAACAGAATTTTCAACTATAGGGAACTGTAAGGAAAAGGGCTAAATGCTGTTGGGCTATTTTCGTTCCTACACTACACCAAAGATTTTAGGACCGAGGGGGATCTGAGGATTGTCATTACTGAAAGAGCCTGCCCAACACAGCATGAGGTGAAATGGTGACCCCCCCCCCCCCCCCCCACACACACACACACCCTGCCCCTTCCCCCTCTTCCCTCTTGTCGGTATGACCTCTAGGCAACCTCTGCCCTTCCTCCCCTCCCTTCAGCTGAAGCGAGCTTCTCTAAGTGCAGCTCACCTGTCTGTGTCAGGCCCGTTATCAGTGTCATCTGGGCAGGTAGGTACGGTCTTGCTGTGGAGCAGTGATTACGGCTCAGGGTCTGGAGCTGCTCCTCCTAGGCAATGACACGACAGGCCACTGTCTACCACGCTCATGAAAAGGTTCTTCTTCTGGCATGAAAAAGGCAAAAAGGCATGAAAGCAAATCTGAATGCGAATAACAACACAAGTGTACGTGAAGGATACTGTATGGTGATATGGTTATATCTCGTTATTGTTCTCAAAATGTGCTCATCAGCACTCTGGTTATATCATCTCTCCAAGTATTTTCCTACTCGTTTTGGAGTCACATTTCTGCATGTTCTGTTCTGGAGATTGTAGACATGTAGCTTGCAGAGTGACTTCACAGAGAACTGTGGTGTGTGAGAACCAGTGAAATATTACAGAATTTCAAATACATTATTGAGACTGGAATGACTGCAATGACAGCTGTCAGTGTTCTAATCGCCATGGTGATCTACTATGCAAACTGTTGTGCTTGCCTTCATGGGGGAAGCTGTTTGATGATGCTTGATTATCTTTGGCTGTATTGATACATATGTCTGTGAAGTGAGACATGGCGTCCCCCCTTGTTCTACTGTGTAACCTGAACTGTTGACAGCGAGTCACCCTCCTTGTGATCTCTTGCCTTGTCGTTTGGCCTTATTAGTCAGGTGAGTGGCTCTGTGGATATTCTGTTCATTTGTACCTTGAGGGAAGGAACGCACACCTCTGCCCTCCCTCCATCCTTTTGCTTTGGTGTGAGCAGCCACCCTTGCTCTCATCTTCTCTCTCCCTCTCCCTCTCTCTATCTTTCTCTCTCTCCCTCCCTCCCTCTCTCTCTCTCTCCCTCTCTATCTCTGACTAATGTCCCCTTGTAAGCACAAAGGTGGCAAAATTCTTTTGTTCACCCCAACAATACAAACAAGCACTTCAAACAAAGTAAGAGTACTTCACAGGTGCCGTCACACGCTCATGATGATGGGTCTCCCCTCGGGAGAGGCAGGCTGATGACCTGCCTCAGTACCTGCAGGTGACACCAGCACAGGTGGCTGAGCTGCGCAAGGCTTACGTATTTGGGACTCTCCCAGCTGTCGCAGACTAGAGGGGAGGGAGAGCCTTTAAATGATAGCTGTGTGAGACTTTTTATGCTGTGTGTTTCCATGACAGGCCATCCAAGAATGTGGTTGTCTCTATTTAGTATGTCACAGAAGGTATTGCAAAGTGTCCTATTTTTACAGATTATAACTAGAATTATTATCAGTTAATTTCACAGGGCAATAAAGTAAACATGTACATTTCTGCTTTGATGTTGGGCACAGCAATATATTATATAGAACACCATTTGTAGTTAAAAGTCCTTTTCTTTTAACTAATGTTTACATCAGGACAGTCCATAAAGTTTCAGAAGCACAGTGGGTAATGGGGTTGTGGTGTAAAATGTTGTGTGGAGAAGTGGAGAACCTGCTTCTGCTAGGTCAGAGAAAGCCCTTGGCTCTGAACTGACATGCACACGCACATCAAAACACTCACTTCAAAGTCTTCCTCACAAAAAAAAAAAAACCTCACACTACAGAGGCCACTCTCAGAGTCCTGGCCATCCACCGCCCTGTAAAGCAGCAACACTTTGACCCGAGCTGCACCAGCTCGTCTAGAAATCTTTCACACAGTTCAGTGCGCTAGTCTTGAAAGAGAATAATTTTAATGTGTGCACTTCTGCAGGCACGCCTAATACTTCATATTCTGGTAATGTCTTTTGAGACATTTATTTGTATGCATCATACCAGTCATAATTATGTGTCTGTTCTACATGCATATCCAGTCGGAGCTCTGTGTGTAATGGAGCAATCTGCAGAATGCAGTGCTTTCAGATCCTCAATGACGGGTTTACACTTTATAAATATACAGGGATACAGAGGATTACATTTAATGTAATGTTATAATTTAATGTTTCTTTCGGGAATCTGGTATCACTGATGTGGAAACATCTTTATGTGTGGCAACAGAAGCCCTCAAAGGTGTGTTAAATATCACACTGACAGGTGCTTTTGACTGATTATGTGTCATTTTTTTATTGCCTTAGAAATGACGTACAAGCTGTTCACGTTGCCACCATAGGTGAGGTGTCTAAAAAGACAAATAAAATTGCTAAAAACACATAGCTGAATGGTGGCAAATGACCTCTCCTGTAGTTATTATATCTAGTTGTTTTCAGTTAATCCTAACTCTACGTGTGAGAGCCATGTGCTTTTATACAAACATATCTAAATTGATGAGCCATCAAAACAGACCATACAGTCAAAACATTGCATTCGTGAGGTGCTTTCCACATAAGAGAGACAGCTTAGCATCTAAAAACATGTACATGTAACGCTGTTGATTTCAAACAGTTCCAGTGCTACCCACCAGAATATGCTCTTCTTTCTTTGCCATTGAAGTGAAATGTGCTCCTTGATGTACAAATTATTTGACAACTTTAGGAAAAAAGTATATATGAATGTACAAAAATGTTTGTCACAATTATACACCAAAAGTTTTATGGTGCATTTCTAGGAATCCAGTCATGATGTGAATATGTAGGAGCTAACTTTGAAACTGAGAGATCAAAAGCCTCTGGTTGAGCAACACAAAAGAACTGTTTGAGCAGAAGTGTGACTTGAGTATTTTTTTTCTGTTGTTGTTGCTGTTTCTCTGGCCATTCCACATTGCGTAAGAAGCGCTTTGTATTTGGGCTCTGTCTCTTCCTTAGAGGGGAGACAGGTTTATTGAAATGCACAGAGACTCCATTGTAACAACCCGGTGGACTCCTCTCCCTCTCCAACAGGAGCAAATTCAAGACATAAAAAGGAGGCGGAGGACACTGATTGCTATTAGGCCCATTGTCTCCTATTTATATGGTTATTGGGTGGTGCCTCTTGGCTGGCTGACTGTGTCAAAGTTCTCACACTCCTGGTGCCATCTCCCACACTGGCTGGGGTTGCCTCCTATAGCAACTATCTGCTAACAATGCGTATCTCACATTGGTGACAGGCTTGTTTGGTGGGTTTGCTGGATGGAAGGGGGACAATTTCCTTCAGCCCAAGGACAGCGGAGGCTGTTGGGCCGGGTTTCTGTTCACCCTGTGAATTGCCTTGTGCTTTTTTTTGTGCGTCGGTTTCTCCCTCCGTCTGTGTGAAAGGGGTAAGGTTGCTGAGGTTATTGTCAGTTGGTGACAGGAAGCCCTTCAACCCGAGAACCACCACGCATCTTCTTCCTCTGGGGCTGGTAGTGCCAGACGCCGAGAGGTACTTTTTCTACAGGTCGTGTGCTGGGGTGATACTAGGATAGCATCAACCTACAGGGCCTGGTTGCAGCCACACCATTCCAAACATTCATGCCATAATTTCTCTTTCATAAAAAAACATCTAAAATCTCTTTTTTTCTCCATTGACAAATCTATATAGGAATGGATTTGTTTCTCCTTTAGCATAATCCAGTTCTTTTTTTATTCGTATGCATTCTGATGGACCACCATAGTGTATAGACTTTGCCAGCCATTTGTGTCAATGGGTGTCCCAACTGCTGCTCCCAAAAGCTCAGCGTATGAATGCCAACGGCATGACTGGGCTGCAGGCATAAATGGGAACAGACCCCTGTGTACCCAGGAGGGGGTTGTGTGTCAATATATTTTAGGATGCTGCTGTTAGATAGTTCATCCCGGGCCACTGGTTGGGACATTGTAAGGGGATGAATGAGTTATCAGGGGTCCCGGCTCAGCTGTAGTGTTGGTGGGCCCTATTCATGTCAGACCAATAATGTAGTGCAGTCAACTCTGCTCTGCTTAGCGTTCTTTCGCTACTAGCCTACACTCACTTGGGCAGCTCCCTCTCATCTTTTTAAGGGCTCAGAAGCCCCTCTGCGGCCTCTCAAAAGAATCAAATTATTATTAGGAACATGGACTCTTTTTTTTTTTTTTAGGAAATCCACAGAGAATGACAGCATTGTCCCATATGTGGACTGTTCCCAGCTTTTAAATGTAATGACTGACGTCTTTTCCAGATTTTAATCTGGCCCATTCTTTATGTTTTCCTGGGCTCTAGAATCTGTCTGGTCCCCTGTCTTATCCCTGGTCAGCAGGGGTGAGAACCTATAAAGGCCAGTCACAATAGTGACTTTCGAGATCTCAAAAGACTAGAGATTATGTTTATTCAGTGTCAATTGAACTTTTGTGGCCTTTAGTGGGGACAGAGTTCTGAAAGTAATTGATGTTGCTTGTTTCCATTCCCATAAAGGGTATAGATATAAGATATAAGTTGTATGTCTATGGAAACCAACATGTTCAAGTGCATAATTTTAGTGAGGAGAAGAATTGCATTTGTACATCCTTTATAATAGTCTTGTTATTGATAGACACATAGATGCAGTGACCTCTAAGGAGAATTGTTTTCCAAAAAAAAAATGAAACATGAGACTGCCTGTAGAATTTATATAAATAAATAAATAAATAAATTGTGATCTCACTGATTTTGGAATTAAATGTAAGAGAATATACCCTTCTGAAAAACTAATTCTTACAATTAATGTGGTACTAATGGACGTTTAAGTGCAAATGGACATGGAATGGAATGAATGAAATGGAATAAAAAGCAGTATTACTCAATGGTAGAGCCAAACAATTGTTTTTGGAGTAACAATAACTATTACTATTACTCACATGAAGGTGTCTCATGATGATCTAATGCAGTCATGTTGTTAAGAGCCACTTAACAACAACCTATATTTTGGAAGCCAGCCAGAGATCAGAAAAAAACTGAAGGCTGGATTCGAGGGACCTACTACAGCCCTGATCCAGTTGCCATATTTATGAGCAATTGATGGAAATAAGCCTGAGTGAGTTTCATAGATTTTCATCAATCAGAACTGTGCAAGACAAACAACAGATGACTTTCTCACCCTCTATTTCACATCCTTCTCTTTTGGTGTTGTTCTTACCTGGTGTTGAAGTATTACATGAAAAAAAGAAAGCGATGATAAAAAGTCCAGGCAAATATATTTGTTTTTTGTTTTTATTTTGTTATAAAGTTAACATCTATAGCTCTATTGAAGACACACAGTGTGGTCTGTTTATTGTCAGTAAAGAAAAAAAATGAAACAAAAATATGCACAAACAAAAACTGCATTGAGGTAAAACTGTTACAGTGCTACACAGGAAAAACACTGTCCAGAAAAGGATCTTTGTCAGCAAATATATAATCTTCCTAATATATACATTTCTGGTAAAATAAATAATACAAAATCAGACTTTAAAAATCCATAGAAACACACAAGTAATTCATACAAAACTTTGGATTTAACGACCATGCACATAATGCAAATCGATGTTCAGAACACATAAAACATAACACAAGCAATGGCTAGGCATATGGAGACAACATAGAGCACATATGGTCTGATATGATATTTCATAATGTCAAGAGTTGATGTCTGTTCAGTAGTTTGTTCAAAGTCGGTAAATAAGGATGTAAAACAACATCTTACAATTAGTAGTAGTGGGATTGGGTCTGACAAACGAATGAGTAGATAATTGTTGTGGGCTCTAAATGTTTCAGACATGCATTAGGCCCATGGATATGGCATGTAGTATACCTATGGTTACACAACAGTCTCACACAGTTGACAATACTGTTACATTTTATTTAGTGCTGGATGTATATACACCAATGTCTGGAAAGTTTAAGGTTCCTGTTATGAATGACATACACCATGAGAGGATTCTTTGTTTCTAGTGCACCTCTCATTTGTAATACAAAGTTAACTGAGTAGAGAACGCTGTCATCTTGAAAAATGTGAATATAAAATCATTTTACAGAGATTTTCTCTTGATCAATTGCCATAAAAGAACAGTATAATGCTAATACTTAAAAGGGATATTTCTTAGAATAATTTAAAGTAGCATATGGAAGGATGCTTAATCAAATGAGAATCCTGATTTGTCAAAGCAATCAGTAGTTTTCAAAAGCCTTCCAAAATGCTTACCCAGTACATCTGAAGAACATGTATTTCCCAAACATTGTGTAATAGTGACACTAGATTTGAGTGATAGTGACAGTGTCATTACATGTATGTTATGCCTATTTGGATATCATATAGCTATATGAAAATTGAATTAGTAGAAAACTTCACATTTTAGTTCAAAACTATAGCTACACAGCATCTTTCATAGAAAGAAGAAAATGCACAAACACAAAGTACACACACACACACACACACACACACACACACACACACACACACACACACACACACACACACACACACACACACACACACACACAGTTAATTCATTAGCAGCATTTCATGGTTGGAATTTCAATGGTGCTGCCATTGATAATTTGGGTGCATGAGGATTGTTAATGCTTTCCTGAGCAGTCTAACAAGTCCAGAATTCTAATGTTGGTTATTGATTGATATGTATGAAATGGGTACAGCAATGGTTCAGAAATACATTACATAAAAACATTTGCTTGATAAAAGTTTGAAGTTATTAGTGTAGCATCATTGTCACTATTCCACAAATTTAGTAAAACACAGTGGATTTTGGAACACCACTAATACTGATTACATTTCACAACCACAAAGAGGTTGTCTTTTCTCCCTCTCATGAAGTGCCAGTCCTTCCCTCAGATCATTATAATTCCCTGATGGGCTTTCATTCAACCTGAATGTCAGGACACTTGCCTGGACAGCAGCCAAAGTAAAGTAGCCTACTTAATACAGGATCAATTTAGTATTGGGCATTAGGCAAAAGTATTTTTATGCATCTGAACCAAGCTGTTAAAATAAAGGGTCCAAATAATCTCATAAGGAGGAGATTGTTTGTTGGTTGTTGTACTTATCAGTAAGACTTAGCTAAGCTAAGGTAACGTAAAAACAAAGACACAACAAAAGCCATCACATATGACACATGTGCACATGTGCATGGAGTCATGCAGTTAAAGTAAATATATACTGTACATACAGCAGACACAGAGACAGACACAGAGAAAGACACATACAAATGCATGCACACAGACTGACAGACAGACAGACACACACACACACACATACAGAGAGAGAAACAATGCAATAACACTACATTCGCTCAGGTGCAAGTGCATTCTTACCAAAAGGTTAGTAAAAAGCTAACACTATTCTCGACACAGAGACACTCACTCACTCAGTCAACATGTTTGATAACACTCACATAGGTAAAATGAGTACATTATGCTTTCTGTGTAGTCTTTAAGCTAACTCTAATATAGTTGCACCTGTCGAGAACTACCTTGTACTCACAAAAAATATTTCATACAGAAAAAAAAGCATATGTGCTTTGAGTACCTTTCAGTATTGAAATGGAACTTAAACTGTCACTGATGGTTTTGACAAGAGATGTCACGTTGTCAGTGCATTTTTCATCAACAGTTTTTAGATCACAGAGGCTATGCGACAATTGTAATATGTCTCCCTGTGTTCGAGGCCCATTCTGTCCAGGTGACTTCTACTTGTCCGAGGAGTACAACACCCTTATTATCCTTATTCACGTTTCATTTACTCAAACATGGTATGGTTAGAATGAAGCCATGCCTTGTTCTCAGAGAGAAAGTTGCAAAGCCTACAGAAAGTCATGTCCTTCCATGATGTTTCAGCATCACATGACCAACAGGACCATGGAGGTGAGTGCCTGGTCCTTGGTGGGTGACTCCACGGAGTAGTAAGCTTAACTTGACCAGTGTTTGTCTGTCTTTCTTTTTATCCACACAAATCTCATCCTAATGTCCCCTGGGTGTTTGACGCCCTCGCTGTTTTGGTGGACAATGAAGTTTGGTTTTGGTCAGTAGTAGGGAGGGCCGCGCTGTGCCTTGCCAGGCTATGCCTTTTTACGGCTCATTATTTACAGGTGTGGACGTCATACACGCGCACACACTCCTGGCAGCTGACGTAGCAGCACCAGTGGAACACACAGTGGCACTTCTCCTTGCGCTTCTCTGTCCGGGTGTTGTGGCCCCGGCCACAGCAGAGCAGGTCGCAGCCGTCGATGCCGTGCGAGGTCAGGTTGCAGACGCGGTCCCTGGTGCCGAAGGAGCCCGTCTCTGGGTTGGGCTCGCAGAAGTTAGGCGAGTTCTCATAGTAGACCAGGTCACGGTCGGTGGGCGGCTTGAAGAAGGTGTACTTGGGCCGCAAGGTTTCCACCCAACCGCGCGACTCCCGGTGCTTCTCCACCACCATCTCCGAGGCGCTGTCATACTTGTCCTTCATGTAGTCGCCGATCACCCGGAAGTCAGGCTGGGACCACCAGCACGTCTTCACCTCACAGCTCCCCGACAGGCCGTGACACTTGCACTTCAGGTACATGTGGTCAGTGATGGACTGAGGGGGGGGGGGGGGGGGGGGCAGAGAGATGAGGCAAAGGTCAAAAGGCTAGAAATGCTGATAACCTGTGACCGAATGCAGAATACACATCTCACAACGTCTTGCATTTTTTGAGCAATAACAATGATACGGAAGGAAAAACATTTGAATGAAACAATCTCAAAAAGACACACTGTCTAAAGTCCCATCCCAGAATTGATCTAAAGCTCACCACCCGTCCAGCTTCGTTGTTTTGCCGGTTCATGGCCGAGCGTGCGTCTGGCCGGTTCTCCCGGGCGTCGGCGAACTCTCGGGACACCATACTGCCGAACTCCACGTCCTCGCTGCAGCCTCCCCACTTCCAGCCCTCCCCGGGCGGGCCCTTGTGCCGCGTGTCACAGCCGCAGATGGTGGCCGACCCCTCGGCGCAGGCGCGCGTCACGGCGAAGGCCACACCAGCAGAGGCGATGGCATGCACAAAGGCAGACTCTCTGGTTGCTGGATTGGTAGAAAGGCACAGGAAAAACAATAAGGTCAATTAAGTGCATGCATGAACCTCCAGTTACACCACATTTACAAACCAAAAGCACAGTAAACAAATAACATAATCTACAAGATTAGTCTGTCATCATCATGAGTTGTGCCCATTTTTTACAAGTGAGTGGGCCTGTATACCATGCATACCAAACGTGGAATGTGGACTGAGACAACAACTTGTAGATATGTAACCATCCATGGGCACAAACATCAAGAGAATTATGAGGGAAAAAGTACCAAACAGTAGCACTGACATGTGTCTGTTCACTGCCGCTTTGTTTGCACAAGTTCTGTTGAATCTAGGTCAAGGTGTTCAAGTGCAGTCAACCCTCTTACAGTAAGCCAAGAACCTTAGAAGTTCTGACCGTTAGAATAGCGACTAATACCTGGTAAAAAGGTTGGCCTAGACCACTAGATATACTGATAAAATCCCATAAAGCTTGGAACGCCCTTGCCTGCTCATTTTAGCTTTCTAATTCATTAGGTCTGGGGGCGGGAGATTTTCAGAGAAGATCAGCGCAGTGTTACAGTGCCCAAACTTACATGCTCAAACAAAGTCTGGAAAAACTAGAAAGAAAATGGCACTTAATGCAAATCTCCTTGATATTGTTTTAAAATGACAGCTACCATACTTTTGACCCCCATGGCCTTATGACCTGCTAGCAATGAGACAGAAGCCTTCACCTTACTCTCTCCTGTCACCACACTAAATAAAGTTGCCTTATATGCCCCCAAAAACTGGTACATATTGATGCATAACTTTACTTCTGAATTTAGTTCCTTGATCATATCATCTATGGCACCCATTCTTCACTCTTCTTTGACAAGTGACAATTACACATGTGAAACTATTTGGTGATGCTGAATGCCTTAAAATAGCAGTCATTATATGCCTTTTCAAAAGTATTACAACTTTGGCAAATGAATATCCTCATCCAATTTCGAAAAAATCCTTGAGAAGACCTAATGCTTTTCCACAAAGAAATGAAAATCAACAAGATTTTCAATTTGTTGCAATGCAGATGACAACCAGTTACTTATCTATAAAATCTAGTAAAATATACTGTACATCTAGCTTGGCTAAGCCTGTTATGACAAGACTTCATGTTCCTTAACTAAGATAAAAACTGAGATGAATGTCGACCCTAAATATCTGTAAAGCACACTGGCTGGTCACACTAATCCTTTAAGTGAATTGTCAATGTTAAGATAGCATCTAACATTACTGTCAGGTAATGTTCCATGTTGGGAAGGCCTGTCTTTGCTATTTGCTCTTTGCAGTGTTAGCCTCGCTAAGTTGTGGTTTGGCGGTGTCAGCTCCGTGCCCTCATAGTGGTGTTGGTTCAGCGTAAATCATCCCTGAGTAAGGCAGCCTCAGGCCTATTCTTCTGAAGACCTCCCATATATCATGCCAAGCAACCCCTCTCTTTGTTCCTTTGATGTCTGGTCATGATGCCATGACTTGTTAACCTGTCTCATCACCTGTTTTCTCCTCTTACGCCATTATGTTCTACCACCACAGTGTAAAAATGCCCTACGTATAAAAATATACAAACTTAGAAGGCGTAAACCATGACTTGTTCTGTCCCATAAGCTGGTTAGATATTTTTGCCCTGGCTCACAGCTTTGTATGTAGAGGCTGTCATTTTGACTAAATTAGGAGAGCTATGGCTCTGTATGGAATAGCTGACATATGAGTCAGTGGGGCTCAGGCATATCCAAAGAGATGACAGCACGGGCAGGTTAATGATGGATCTGTTTTTGGGCTTTTTTGCATTTATTGAGATAGGACAGTGAATAGTGACAGGACGCAAATGGGAGAGAGAGATGGGATTGGGAAATGATTGTGGGTTGGATTTGGACCTGGGTCTCCATGCGCACCTGGATTCAGATGTGGTATGGATACTGCAACCGCTTGTGCCGCAGCTCAACTACCAGTCATTTTGCAGTTCAAATGAAAACTTTTCAAGTGTTGGGTAATAGCCTCATTACCCATGACTAAGACATACCTTTCCTGAGGTTTTTTGTGGATAGTGAAATGGTGTTTAGTCATAAGGTGATAATTAATTCTAAGTTGCATCAATCAAAGTTATTCACTATGATTCACTATTCGCTTTTATTTCATTTCAATCCAAATGCTATTGTTTGCCGCCAACATTTTCTATGATGACATGGCAGAGATTGGCGAGGTTTTGACGATGTAAACTTCTGGATCTTGTGCAGTCTTGCACAGTGAAAGGGAGAGAGAGCAGCTAGAGGACCCGCTGGAGATGGAGAGGGAGATGGAGAGAGAGAGAGAGGGAGACAGAGAGGGAGAGGGAGAGGGAGCGAAAGAGGGAGTGCAAGAGCGAGGGAGGGAGAGGGAGAGAAAGAAGGAGACGGAGAGGGAGAGAGAGAGAGAGAGGGAGCGAGAGAGGGAGAAGGAGGGAGAGAGAGAGAGAGAGAGAGCTCCCTAAAGCTTCATTTATAGCAGGTTTCAACTAGTAGTAGAAATCAGGGGCACAGAGGGAGGTGAGGTGAGGCAGACTGACTACTGGCATCTTCCACCCCCAAACCCCAGCGCTTTCACAGTTCATCCAAGCTCTATGGATATTTGTCTTACAAGTCTGTTCCTAAACAGTCAACATTATGGATTTGTGTTCTTTTGAATGGAGGCCAATGATTATATTTAAGCATATGATTAAAACAATCAAGGTCAAAGCATTATTGAACTGGTCGATTCAATACAATAAAAGAGGAAATAATGAAAAACTGTATTTTTCTTTGTTGTTCTGATAGCACATATCCTTTGGGGTAAGGTTCTGTCTTTCCCAGCCCTGGTCTTGTGGTCACTATGGGGTGTGAATTGTCTGAAAGGCCACCATTCAACTTCAATTTAAAACCACTCAGTCACTCACTTTTTATTATCAGGAAGCCAATAAAGTGTGGGTCAGTTCCTTGTGGCCGGCCGACAATGACGCTGCACAGCGGAGGGACGGCTAAGAAGGGACCGGTGGGGGCGCAGGGAGGAAAAGCAGATTATCGGGGCAGATGAGAAGAAAGAGAGGGACAGAAAGACCCCCCCCCCCCCCCCAAAAAAAAAAACGAGATGCCACCTTGGGACAGGACGAGGCATACCTGAGAAAGGAATGCAACAGGGAGCCTGATTGGTCTGATTGCTTGTGACACTAACTCGCACCTCCCTTCTGACCCCTCACCCACCCTCTGACGCTCTTAGCCGGACCCTTGCATGGCGAGTCGCCCATATTACCTGCTGAGGGCTTGAATCCCCCATTGTGCAG
This sequence comes from Alosa sapidissima, assembly GCF_018492685.1. Lineage (NCBI taxonomy): Eukaryota > Metazoa > Chordata > Actinopteri > Clupeiformes > Clupeidae > Alosa > Alosa sapidissima. The sequence goes on along the minus strand of NC_055957.1, from coordinate 51,363,181 downwards.
CCACTGTCACGGCGCGTTAGCCCCACAAAGGCCCCAGATATTTTATATGAAATTTGCCCTCACCAGTGATTAGTGAGGACCAAGTTAAGTCATAGCAACAGAGAACTATGCATTGGTTGGACCTTGCTTGTCGGCAGACGGGGAAATCCCTATTCAGATGCTTTAATAAAACAATCTAAAGGGCGTGTGAATGGTGAAAGGCGCTTTCTCTCTGGCTTAATCTCATGGTTGCGGAGATATTGTGCTCCGAGCAGAGCCCAGCAGGGAGTGGGGCTAAGGTCCCCCCATCAACTCCATTTACCACACCCCCTCTTTCTTTCTTCAGCAGAGTTAATGATATACCGATGTGCTGGCCTCCCCCCAGCATGAAGAAACATGCATTTTATGAAAAGCAAGGAGCTCTTAGCACATCCTAAATTGTAACAGTTTCTCCTCTCCAGGTCAGAGGTCATTGGCTCCGTGACCTTTGCTGGGTGAGTTTAACTCAGCAGTGAGGGCCTTGAAATGGAGCTGCTCAGCACTTTCTCTCAGACCTGGGCCTGCGTCCAGATCCATTTGCTAGCTATGACCGGGCCAGACCCACACTTTCTAAATCTATGTTCACTAAATAGTTTAACAAAGTTTAATTTTAGTTTGATATTTACGTTTCCACTAGTGTACCAGGGATTCATTTTTAGTTGCCACTCAAATGATGTGAAATAGAAATCTTCTTGGAATGCATGTTTTTTTTTTTACCACTTATGTGAGTTGCAAAGAAAGTACTAAGTTATAAGGGAAACAAAAGATAAGTAACAATTCTAACTCTAAGGCCTTTCTAAGTGTCTTCTGTTGTACTCAGTAGGCCCTCAGAATCCACTGGCACCTAGAGAACACCTGCACAGGCTCCCCTTTCATCCTGTGCGGATTCCAAAGGGCCGTGTTTTGACACTTTGGTTAATGTAAATTAATGAACGCTGACGCAGACACTGCCGCGGGCTGCCTTGTGGAACAGACAGACAGGGAGAAGCGGGATGAGGCAGGGAAGAACCTGCCAGCTTCAAACAAAACCAAAGATACTACTGCCTTGCTTCCTTGGCCCGGCTGTGCCCACACTATCCTACTCCTGTTGGTCAGGTTTTGTGTGTGGCTTATGCCTGTTGGTGTCAGCATTCAGATAAGGGACCCGCACTAACTTGGGACACCATTGAAAATAACTCATCGCAATGGACAGATTCTGTTTCTTCTATTCACCTGTCCATTATTTCTCTTAAAAAAATCACAAATGGCAAATGATGGCTAAAGCCTCTTGCTAAAGTATGTGAAATTCTGAATAAGAACGAGAGAAAGAGTGAGAGAGGTAGGAGGTGAAAAAAAGGGCGTGATCAATTGGATATTTGTCAGAACCTGCACCAAAAATATGACTTAAAATGCTGTCATGTTTTCATGATGCATAGTTTCCACACAAGGTTTTTTTTTTTTCTGAAAATGACCGCATTATAATTAACATACCGCGAGATATGATTCCACTCTTCACTGTCTGCCGCTCAGAGCACTCCTTGACACTTCAGCAGATTCAGCATCTTTGATCTCCCGCTAAGTAAGCAACAGCGGCTCTCTCATGGGACCTCCGCACAGGACTGCGCTGCCCCGAGGGCCTCAGGCCTGCGACAGGCCAGAGCCACTGCTTCCTCTTCTGGAGGAACGTCCTTCACATAACTTAAGCCAAGAGATTGGCAGTAATGGGCCCACAGACAGGCGTTAAGTCCACTGTCCCTTTTCAGGGCCCAACAAAAAGGTCGTGAGGAAACAAACACACATCCGTCTGCGGCGACAGACAAACAGACACGGCCGGCGGGACAATTGCTGATATGTCGGGGCCCGAGCTGGAGCGTCCATCAAACGAAATGGAATTCAATAAGAGTTACTCCTTCTAAGCCCTCTCCAAATGATCTGAGGGCCACAGTCACACTCACCACCCCTTGACAAAGGCACTTAATCCGGCCGCTTTGACCTCTCCCACTATTAAGGGCCTCAGTGACCTTAATCCAATCAAAATGATTTACTAAAGCTGCCTGGACCCCAGAGATGGGCTCCGTTCCTCCTCCTTCCACTCTTGGCTCCTGCAATCTGGGCTGGAGGGAAGCGGTGGGGGAGAGGCAAGGCTATTTGCACCACAATGGGCCGGGGCTGTGAACCCCTATCATTACCCACCTACTTGAGCTCAAGCCTTCTCCATCAATGTAACAATTGCTCAAGAGTTTATTAAAAGCAATTGCCCCAACTAACCCCACCTCCCGCCACAGTAAACATCAGTCTTGCCCCAGACTGCTTGACAGGTTTAGGCCCCCCTCTTCCTTCTTTGCATCCCTCTTTTCCCTTGCTGGTTACTCATTGCAAAGGGGGCATGCAGTCGTCACATGCCAGAGGCACAGTGACAAACACACTGGTATTTACAACAGAGAAAGGTCCTTTTTTCAGGTGACAAGGACAGACCTGAAACCAGACAGGGACGATGTTGATTAGACACCTAGCTACCCTTCCACTTTCAGGGTGTGTATTGCAATCAGATGACATTTTACACAAAGGTTTAAGAAATGAGTCTCTGTAGAGAGAGAGAAAAAAAGAAGAAACAATTTCAGCCCCTCCTTACTCTGATCCTAGTCCCTGCTCAGGCTTGCATTATGAACAATTACCAAAAAATCTGCAATTGATTAAAGTCAAGCACGGCTCATTCTGATATTCACCCCAAACCAAATCTTCACGGGTGAGAGAAACTTTTGGGATGGGGAACTGGTGGTGCCTGAACGACTCGGGAGGTATTTCCAATGGAAGAGGAACAATAGCTGGGAATTCCCTTTCGGAGAGACCAAGGGCCTCCGCCCTTGCTATGTACATACATCGCCTCATCAACTCAAGGAGGTCATAGATCAGTGTATCTGTCAGAGTGTGTTTATTTGAGTGTGTATTTGAGTGTGCCAAATGCTTGGTGTGAAATGTTTAAGGCTGTTAGAAGAAATTACATGTCATAACTTGGAGGCTGCAGAAGCCAATCTTTGATAGTACGGGCTGGTTATTTTCAGTGATGTGTCAAATACTATGTAGACATACCACACATTTGGGCATAATGCTGTACTTTGCCATGCAGTTGATGTTCATCTTAGGAAAAAAACCTCCAGAATGTTCGATGTGTCTTGTGGTAATGTTATATTCTATGAACAGCTGCTAGGGACCTTATTCAAACATTCTTTCTCCACCATACATTCGTCGTTGCCACACAGCTTGGCTACCTTTGTCCAGCACCGGTCCAAAGATGGCCAGGTTGTCGTTGATGGTGGTGCAGTTCCAGCGCCGGCCGCGGAACTGATGCTGGCACTCCTGGATGCCCATCTTCACGCCCTCGGCCACGCTGGGCATGATCTCCACGTAGTTGCGGCAGAAGCGCAGTTGCTTGGGCACCAGGCCGGGGATACTGCCGCACAGGATGGGCTGAGTGCCCAGCGACGAGTACTGGTGGCCCACCGCCAGGGACCTGGGTGGACAGGACAGGTAGAGGGGGGCACAGAGGGGCGACGAGGGTTAGTAACAGGTGTGTCATGGTACATCTAAACATCTCTCTCTCTCTCTCTCTCCATTTCCCTCTTTCTATATCTCTCTGTTTCTCTGTCTCTGTCTCTCTCTCTCTCGCTCTCTCTCTGTCTGCTGTCATTTTGATGTGTGGATTTCAAATGCAGCCCTCCTCACTCCTCCGGTTAAGCTGTCCCACTGGCTGACATGAAAGACCCAGGTGAACCACAAGCAATTTATAGACCAAAGGTTCACAGTGTGTGGGGAAGGCACCTTGTTATTACAGGCCACCGCCATCGTCTCAGTGTCCACACGAGCAGCGGGCCGCTGGGCTTTGAGTAATGAGACGGTGAACATTAGCCTGGCTTAGCATCAGAGGATGCTTGAGTTATATCATTCTGAACCTGGCTGCCCTTTGATGGCTCTAAGCAGGGATGGAGCAAGTGGAAACACGTTTTGTGTTGGTTTCCAATTATACTGTTGTGCCTCTGCTTGGTTGCATTCTGACAGAGTGAGGCTCACTGGAGGTAAGAGGAGGCCTCTCGCTCGCTGACTCTGGTATGTCATCATCAGACTTTTGTCAGGTGTGATGTGTTGCTTGCATTGTGTCAAATGCAAACAAACGGTCCATGATAAGTCATGCTGAGTCTATGATTGCCTTAACATAACTAAAGAAAGAACCGCTCATGTAGTACTCAAACATACATCAAAGACATGCAGGGAGCTGTAAAGGTGACAACATATTTAACTCTAAGGAGAGAAAAGGCAAAATTACGAAACTCATACAGTTGAGACCTCATCAATCAATATTAAATCTAAAAACATAACCAAGCAAACCTGTTCAATATGAGTTAAGGCAATTGTGTGTGGCCACTCGACTACAACTTGAAAGACTTGTTCTGTTGTTATGTTATTCTGTTGTATACCCCAAAATTTGACAGTTTAACAGATATAATGCACATACCAGTGTATAAATAAATGCAAACTGATGCCATCTCTCAAATTTACTGTATGTA